>NC_138554.1:137660886-137663950 GCF_964273705.1 Natrix helvetica | reverse complement strand
CTGCAAGCAAGAATCCAAGCTCAGAGAGCACCAGGCATACTTATAGAATCTAGTATATTCCCTACTGCCAATGTAGGTGTGATGCTGAAGATCACAGATACCCAAGAGAGATTCCACCGTGTTCAAATCGCAAAATGAAATGGCAGAGGAACTGCAATTCCCAGCTCCCTGCCTTTCTCGGGTCCACCTGGATGTACCTGCAGTTTCGTTCCTGTGTAGCTGGATCTCTTGTAAGCAGTCGGTTTCATTCTGTTTCCACTCTATGATGGGGACACAGTCTGGTTGAAGCGTCCCCAGGACCTAGGAATAATAAACGAAAAGGTGACATCCCATGCCTACGTATATCCTAAAACAGCAACCTAAAACTAAGGGCAAAATTCCTAATCGTCAGAACAATTAATCACAAATTACCTTTGGAAGTGGTGTGCGCCCCATCATTGGAGGCTTTTAAGAAGACACTGGATAGCCATTTGTCAAAAATAGTGTGGGGTTTCTTGCCTAGACAGGGGGTTGGACTAGAAGACCTCCAAGTTCCCTTCCAACTCCATTACTGTTAATAATGCAGCACAGGCACAGGTGGGGGAAAAAACACCCCAAAAATGCAGTTACAGACAATACTCGACTTACAGAATTTTCTTACAGAGACCAGAATTTTCATTGGTAATCAAGGCAGTTGTTAAGGGAGTCATATCAATGTTATGAACTTTTTTTTTTTACCAAGCTTGTTATGTCATTTTATGAACATCATCCTGATGTCCCATCAGAACTTTCTTGGTCAGTTGTCCCATGTTTAGAGGACCCTAGTGAAGAAAGCAGATTCTCCATTATAAACACCTGGTAGAAGGTGTCACAATTCATACAAATGGCAACATTTGCATCTTTTGCACACAATTATATGACAATGCCCAAGATGACAGTAGCTTCTTTCTTTTCCTGACATTTCAAGACAGACTAATCTACAATCTGGCAAAACTTGTAAACATGAATTAAAATGGGGGGGAAATATTGAAGCTTTCTGATTTTTTTTTAATCCTTCTTATCTGGACAGATAACCCCCTCCTGAAAAAAGTTAAAGTCCAAGCCATGTCAGATCACTGCAAAGTTATTTTTAAAAAAATGTTAATGACAATTTGGGCTTGTCAGAAGTTTTTCCTGTTACTTTTCACTCACTTGTTAAGATGTGCTCAGTGAAGAAGTTAATCTTCAAGCCAGCAACATGATTTAGATAGACAGACAGACAGACAGACACAGAGAGACAGAGAGAGACAGAAAGAGATACAGACAAAGAGAGAGACAGACACAGAGAGAGCAAGACAGACACACACTCACACAAACAGAGAAAGAGAGAGAGAGAGAGACAGAGAGAGAGAGACAGAGAGAGACAGACAGAGAGAGATAGAAAGAGATCCAGAGAGAAAGTGACAGAGAGAGAGACAGAGAGACAGAGGGAGAGAGAGAAAGAGAGACACAGAGAGAAAGTGACAGAGAGAGACACAGAGACACAGAGAGAGAGACAGAGAGACAGAGGGAGAGAGAGAAAGAGAGACACAGAGAGAAAGTGACAGAGAGACAGAGAGAGATAGAGACAGAGACACACACAGAGAGACAGAGAAACAAGGATAGAGAGTCAGAGATGGGGAAAGAGGGACAGAGAGGGACAAAGAGGCAAGATAGGAAAAGAATTATGGATAGATGTTGAAAGTAGGAAGGTAGGAAGAGAGAGAGAGACAGAATAATATGTAATAACAGAGAGGGAGAAAGTAAGAGAGAGAGAATAACATGAAATAAGTGTGTGTGTGTGAGAGAGAGAGAAAGAGAGAGAGAGAGAGACAGACAGAAAAACAGATACACAACATTGGGAAGATTTTTCAACAATGTTTTTCCCTTCAACCCTTAATTTTACCCTCACTTGGAAAAAAAGCCTCCTGAATTTTGATTTTTAGCAACTTTTTCACCCTTCCAGGCTCAATTCTACCAGCCCCACCTCCCCAAGGAAGAAATTAAAAAACCAAAACAAACCCCTAATGCTGATTTTCAACAATTTCCCTCCCCTCTTTTGATCCTTAACTTTGACCCCACGAAGGAGCGGACGGGATAAAAGCTGAATTTTTAAGCAGATTTTATGTCTCACTCCTCTCAAACAGACCGAACTTCCCTTCCCTTCTAGTTATTCATTCAACCTAAGTAGGCAGGAAAGAACCGCTTTCCATGCCTCCGTGTTTTCCTTGTGCGTGGAGTTCTTTGTTTGTTTGTTTATCTTTTGCACCCCTCAAATCTCCCTCAAGGAGTTTTCATTGATATATGTCAAACCTACAGCTTATTTTTAGACAATTGAGAAGCAGTCAAGAGAGGCACTCAAGAGAATCCTGTGTGTATTCATCTTTATCTCTAGTATTTTTGGTCAGAAAGAAATTATATACCTTCTATTTATAATAGCATCATCATCATTACAGAGTTGGGAGGGACATTGGAGGTCTTCTAATCCACCCCCAACTCAGTTAGGAAACCCTATATATACCATTTCAGACAAGGGATTGTCTAGTGTCTTTTTTTAAAAAAAAATCCCCTCCGGTGTTGGGACATTCACAACTTCTGGAGGCAACTTCTGTTCCACTGATTAATTGTTCCCACTTTCAGGAAATTTCTCCTTAGTTCTAAGTTGCTTCTCTCCTTGATTAGTTTCCACCCATTGCTTCTTGTTCTACCCTCAGGTGCCTTGGAGAATAGTTTGACTCCCTCTTCTTTGTGGCAACCCCTGAGATATTGGAACACTGCTATCATGTCTCCCCTAGTCCTTCTTTCTATTAAACTAGACATACCCAGTTCCTGCAACCGTTCTTCATATGTTTCAGCCTCCAATCTCCCTAACTATCTTTCTTGCTCTTCTCTGCACTTTTTCTAGAGTCTCCACATCATTTTTACTCACTGGAGACCAAAACTGGACACAGTAATCCAAATATGTGTCTTCTCCTATTGCATGGTTTGTTTATTGATTTATTTATTTTTCCTCCAAATCTCAGAACTGCCCTTCTCTTTCAAAGTGGGATTCTCTTTTCATTGATAT
>NC_138554.1:137570886-137655886 GCF_964273705.1 Natrix helvetica | reverse complement strand
ATGGGGGGAAAGAAGGACTAGGGGAGACATGATAGCAGTGTTCCAATATCTCAGGGGCTGCCCCAAAGAAGAGGGAGCCAAGCTATTCTCCAAGGCAACCAAGGGCAGGAGAAGAAGCAATGGGTGGAAACTAATCAAGGAGAGAAGCAACCTGGAACTAAGGAGAAATTTCCTGACAGTGAGAACAATTAACCAGTGGAACAACTTGCCACCAGAAGTTGTGAATGCTCCAACACTGGAAGTTTTGAAGAAGATGTTGGATAACCATTTGTCTGAAGTGGTGTTGGGCTTCCTGCCTAGGCAGGGGGTTGGACTGGAAGACCTCCAAGGTCCATTCCAACGGCTGACCTTCTGTTGTTCCATTAAGGAGCTGTTTTGCATGCGGCGGCTGAACCTGGGCAGGTATTTCTCTCTGCCAAACATGAGCGTGATTCAAATGACCTGTTTAGCAGCTGTGGGCCTATTTCCAAATTTCTCCGCTCTGAAAACACACACGGGTCCCTCTGTGTTTTGCCAACGACGACATTTGTACCACATTTGTTTTCTAGCGGAGTGGAGGCCAGGAGCCAAGCTGTTCCCACCGAGGGCTAGCGTTTATGCAAAAATGTCCCTCCGGGTTTATAAATAAGCCAGTTTAGTTATTCATGCTCCTCAGCTCCATATGGATGGGTGGAAGACCTGCCTGCTTACCGGTTGCATAAATTCATGCGCAATGCAGACGATCCCCAACACGAGATCTGGGCGGATGAAATTCTATGAACCCAAACAAGGCGGCTTAGTTCATTAGCTGTGGTTGTAATTGCCGTGATGAAGATGAAGATGATGATGATTGCAGAAAAGAGCAACAAAGATGATCAGGTGGATGGAATAGAACGGAATGGAAAGGAATGGAATGGAATGGAATGGAATAGAATAGAAAATATGGAATGGAACGGAATGGAATGGAATGGAATAGAATAGAAAATATGGAATGGAATGGAATAGAATGGAATAGAATAGAAAATATGGAATGGAATGGAATAGAATAGAATAGAAAATATGGAATGGAATGGAAAGGAATGGAATGGAAAAGAAAGGAAAGGAATGGAATGGAATGGAAAGGAATGGAAAGAAAAGGAATGAAATGGAATGGAAAGGAAAGGAATGGAATGGAATGGAATAGAATAGAACAGAAAATATGGAATGGAATAGAATGGAATGGAATAGAATAGAAAATATGGAATGGAATGGAATAGAATGGAATGGAATGGAATAGAATAGAAAATATGGAATGGAATGGAAAGGAATGGAATAGAATAGAAAATATGGAATGGAATTGAATAGAATGGAATGGAATAGAATAGAATAGAAAATATGGAATGGAATGGAATGGAATAGAATAGAATAGAATAGAAAATATGGAATAGAATGGAATGGAATAGAATAGAGTAGAATAGAAAATATGGAATAGAAAATATGGAATAGAATAGAATGGAATGGAATGGAATGGAATGGAAAGGAAAGGAATGGAATGGAATGGAATGGAATGGAATGGAAAGGAAAGGAAAGGAAAGGAAAGGAATGGAATGGAATGGAATAGAATAGAATAGAATAGAATAGAATAGAATAGAATAGAGTAGAATAGAATAGAATATATGGAATGGAAAGGAAAGGAATGGAATGGAAAGGAATGGAATGGAATAGAATAGAATAGAATTCGAATAAGGAATAGAACAGAACAGAATGGAATTAAAATAAGGATTAGAACAGAATGGAGTAATGGAATGGAATGGAATAGAATGGAATAGAATAGAAAATATGGAATGGAATGGAATGGAATAGAATTCGAATAAGGAATGGAATGGAATGGAATAGAATAGAATCAAATCAAATCAAATTCAAATCAAATTTGATTTGATTAGCCGCAACCTCTCCAGAAGGACTCGGGGCGGCGTACAATTAAAACACATAAAAATATACAAATATAACAATACATAAACATATACATATGCATGTGCAAGGAGGAGGTAAACAAATGAATAAAATAGCATTAAAATTTCAATTTAAAATCCCTCAATTACAATACAAAATACACAATTAAAAAACCCGTCAGGAGCGATATGATAAAACTATGGTTGAGTCAGGCCAGCTACTTGGAAGAGGTGGGTCTTAAGCTTTACGCGGAAGGAGCGGAGGTCAGAGGTGGTCCTGATATCAGGGGGGAGGTCATTCCACAGGGCTGGTCCCATCACAGAGAAGGCTCTGCTCCTAGGCGTCGCCCCCCAACATTGTCTGGTGGACGGCACCTGGAGAAGTCCCTCTCTGTGTGAGCGAATTGGTCGTAGGGATGTATGGGGCAAGATACGATCCCGCAGGTAACTAGGTCCTGAGCCATGGAGCGCTTTGAAGATCGTTATCAAAACCTTGAAACGCACCCGGTAGACCACAGGAAGCCAGTGCAGCTCGCGCAGGAGAGGTGTTACATGGGAGTACCTTGTACTCCCCATAATCACCTGCGCGGCCGCATTCTGGACCAACTGAAGTCTCCGAGTGCATCTCAAGGGAAGCCCCATGTAGAGAGCATTGCAGTAGTCGAGGCGAGACGTCACCAGCGCATGAGTGACTGTGCGTAAGGCATCCCGGTCCAATAGGGGGCGCAATTGGCGCACCAGGCGAACCTGGTGGAACGCCCCCCTTGCCACGGCTGTCACATGGTCATCCATGGACAGCCGGGTATCCAGGAGGAATTCGAATAAGGAATAGAACAGAACAGAATGGAATTAAAATAAGGATTAGAACAGAAGGGAGTAATGGAATGGAATAGAATAGAATAGAATAGAATAGAATAGAATAGAATAGAATAGAATAGAAAATATGGAATGGAATGGAATGGAATGGAAAGGAATGGAAAGAAAAGGAATGAAATGGAATGGAAAGGAAAGGAAAGGAATGGAATGGAATAGAATAGAACAGAAAATATGGAATGGAATAGAATGGAATGGAATAGAATAGAAAATATGGAATGGAATGGAATGGAATGGAAAGGAAAGGAATGGAATGGAATAGAATAGAATAGAAAATATGGAATGGAATGGAAAGGAATGGAATGGAATGGAATAGAATAGAAAATATGGAATGGAATGGAATAGAATGGAATGGAATGGAATAGAATAGAATAGAATAGAATAGAATAGAATAGAAAATATGGAATGGAATGGAATAGAATGGAATAGAATAGAATAGAATAGAATAGAATAGAAAATATGGAATAGAATGGAATGGAATGGAATAGAATAGAATAGAGTAGAATAGAAAATATGGAATAGAATAGAATAGAATGGAATGGAATGGAATGGAATGGAATGGAATGGAAAGGAAAGGAATGGAATGGAAAGGAAAGGAATGGAAAGAAAAGGAATGGAATGGAATGGAAAGGAAAGGAAAGGAAAGGAATGGAATGGAATGGAATAGAATAGAATAGAATAGAATAGAATATATGGAATGGAAAGGAAAGGAATGGAATGGAAAGAAAAGGAAAGGAAAGGAATGGAATGGAATAGAATAGAATAGAATTCGAATAAGGAATAGAACAGAACAGAATGGAATTAAAATAAGGATTAGAATAGAATAATGGAATGGAATAGAATAGAATGGAATAGAATAGAAAATATGGAATGGAATGGAATGGAATGGAATAGAATTCGAATAAGGAATGGAATGGAATGGAATAGAATAGAATGGAATAGAACAGAACAGAATGGAATTAAAATAAGGATTAGAACAGAATGGAGTAATGGAATGGAATAGAATAGAATGGAATAGAATAGAATAGAAAATATGGAATGTAATGGAATAGAATAGAATAGAATTCGAATGAGGAATAGAACAGAACAGAACAGAATTAGAATAAGGAATAGAACAGAATCGAATAGAACAGAATGGAATTAGAATAAGGATTTGAACAGAATAATGGAATGGAATGGAATGGAATAGAATAGAATAGAATAGAATAGAATAGAATAGAATAGAATAGAATAGAATTCTTTATAGACCAAGTGTGATTAGACACACAAGGAATTTGTCTTTGGTGCATAAGCTCTAAAACAAATGAAGAACGGTTGCAGGAACTGGGTATGTCTAGTTTAATAGAAAGAAGGACTAAGGGAGACATGATAGCAGTGTTCCAATATTACAGGGGATGCCCCAAAGAAGAGGGAGTCAAACTATTCTCCAAGGCACCTGAGTATAGAACAAGAGAATAGTTTGACTCCCTCTTCTTTGAGGGGTCTTCTTTGACCCCTGAGATATTGGAACACTGCTATCATGTCTCCCCCAGTCCTTCTTTTCATTAAACTAGGCATATCCAATTCCAGCAACCGTTCTTTAAATGTTTCAGCCTCCAGCCCCCTAATCCTCTTTGTTGCTCTTCTCTGCACTCTTTCTAGACTCTCCACATCTTTTTAATATCATGGCAACCAAAACAGGATGCAACATTACTTTTCAAAGGAACCCTTTACTTCTTTGCTTTAAATCTTGAGCACTTTTGTCTCTAAAAGAACAAGAACGTCAGTTCCTCAAGCATTTATTATCTCTGTGGGCATCCAAATTTCATTCTAACGTATGCCATTGTGTAGCCAGAAAAGGGACAACAAAGATTATTACTCTCTTACTCTGCTCTTACTCAAGGTCTTATTTTGCTTGTCTGTTTCCACAGACATTTTCTTAAGCATCTCTACAAAAGGCTTTATCCTCTCCCGAGTAACCACATTGACTCAGTGAAGGGAGAAACCCTGAAATTAAGCTAAAAATGGGCAGCTCACGATGGCTTTTCATGACTCACTTCTCTTCCTGAGATTCAGGAAGAGAAGGAAAAAGGCAATATTTAATGGCTGTGATTTCCTCTTTTTTGTATGTGAGAGAAGTGCTTGCTTCTTTTTTTATTTTTTATTTTTTATTTTCGAATAAACACAAACAGACAAAACACAAAAAACCCCACAAAACCATCTTCCATTGCAAATTGCAGAAAGTGTGTTGATTGGTTACAAAAGCTTCCGTGCATCCCTTCCACAGTTGTCACCTACAAATCATGTCAAATCATATATTTTACATCAAATATTTATATATATATATGTTTTTATTTGTACTGATAAATAATGATATATATATATATTACTGTCATCATACCTCAACCTTCATTTGACTGTAATTGTTTTTACGTCCTTTTATCTAACATATTCCAGATAATGGCATTCCATTAGCTCTTCCCAATATCATCCAGTAACATTACATCTTTACAACATGTTCTATATAAAAAAATCATTATTTTTAATAATAGAGTTTCTAAACCTCCTTTCGTAGTCACCATTTGCAATTTATATCAAATTTCCTCTTATCAAACCAATACATATATATACATTATTATCATTATCAATCATTTATTTAACTATATCCATTATCATTTCATTTTTTTTCTAATCTTCTAAATTTAACTAAATTTGACTTAATTTTTATAATAAGCTTTCATATATCAACCTGTGTCTTTCCAGTAATAGTGCAGTCTTATGTCTCTTGCCATTTGTGGCATTAGTATTCTGGTTATTTCCTTAGTAAATTTTGTGTGGACTTCTCTTTGCAACGTGTTGCTTGTTGCATATCTTGTATAAGCTCGAAGGCCTCCATCTGCTTCTTCAATCAGCTTATCTTTGGTTATCACTAGTCCTTCTGGCAAGATTTCTCTCGTTAGTTCCATCAATTCTTCTCTCTTTTCTTCTTCTATATCTTGAAATCTGGGGTAAGGCTCCAGTCCATCTTTCTCCCCTTTCCATATTCCACTCTTTCCATTTCCAACCACGCTCAGTTCACTGTCGGTATCAACAATTTTCTTATCTCTTTGTTTATTTTTCCCCTCTTCTTTTAGAGCTCTGACCTCCACTTTCTTCATTTGATGAACCTCCTCAATTTTTCCATCAAATTTTACTGTTCTAGAATCTATGATCTACAATCTCTTCTCAATTTTCTCTGTTACTTCTAATAATTTTTGAATTTCAAACATAATCTTTTGCAATGTTAAGGTTTCTTTTTCATGTTACGCCATTCTGCCAACTTGTAAACACTGCGACTCTGGCATTCAAAACTTTTCATTAGGTTTAAAGCAAGTTCACTTATAATCTTTCAAGACAAGGCTTTGTTTTCATTCCACTCCAGCTGCCAATGATGTTCCCGAAGAGCACCTGTATAAACAACCCATGCTCTCCTCACATCACTCCTTCTGCTTTACGTATTTACAAAGCCAAAACGCTGGCCCAAACTCTTTACGGCATTCCCATATGGATACGGGGCTTCAAGAATTGCATTGAAAGAACCCAGGCTGCTTTTCTTAGAAAAGTTCTGGGTCTTCCCCCTTGTGTTGGTTTTGCCCCGATGTATCTGGAACTGGGCATTCGATCGGTGGAATGTCTGGCATGGATAAACACCTTTAAATGGTGGTTTCGGGTGCTCTTTCTGGCAGTTCCTGGCAGCTACCTCTCCCTGGTGTTCACGGACTCCCATATTTCTCACTGGGAGAAAGAGCTGCTGAAGAAACTTCATCTACTAGGTTTCACGGAGGATGCCTTGGGAAACTACGACCTCAAGGATGCCCAATTTAGGATAGTCCAACTGCTTGTGGACATTGATTTACAATATCTATGAGCCAGAGCCAATAAAACTTGCTCCCCCCTGACTCTCAACCAAGTTAATAACTATGGACTGAGGATGGCTTCCTATTTTTATACCCTAACCATTCCCAAGAACAGAAGAGCTTTTTCCCTAGCTCGCTTCAATGTCTTGCCCTTAGCACTTCTGGATGGTCGTTTCAAGAAGCTCCCGATTAACGAGCGGCTGTGCCCTTGTGACAGAGCCGAGGTTGAGACAGTGGAGCATGTCCTTCTATTTTGCCCTATGTATAGTGCGGACAGATCTAGGTTACTGTCTCTTCCTGAAATCGTCCCTTCTGGACCTGATGGCTGTGATTTGTTTGTGCATTGCCTTGGGGATGTCTCCTCATAAATCACCTCTCAGGTGATCCAGGTTTTTCTTGAGAGCTGTGACCATTAGAGGAGAGAGCTGTAACCTCCCTTAGTTGAGCTTTTGGTGACTGGCTGCTGTGTCTCTTTTGTAGTGGTCGTGTTTTGGTCTGTGACTGTAAATAAAGTATTATTATTTTTAAAAAAGTATCACTCTCTGTAAACAAGCTGAAGAACCTTGAAATACAAAGTCAAATGATCAAAGAGAAAAAAGAAAGGACAATATTTCCAAGACTCAAGCCTCCAGCCTCCAAGTGGCAGTGTTACTTTCTTTTCCCTCTGTTATTACAGCCCTCTTTGTATTCCTTTTATATCTTCTTTATATTCCAGGCTTAAAGAAAACAAAAATTCTAAGTGGAGCAAAAAAAAAAAGACCATCCAATCCAGCATTATAAAAATAAAGAAAAAGATTTTAATCCATAGGTAAAAGAAAAACTATAAAAAGTGGAAGAAGAAAAACCAATCCATTCAATTTAAGGTATAGGAAACATTTGCAAAAGTTCCATCCGTAAAAGAGAAAAAAAAGATAACAAACTGTTTAATGTGGCTTAATTTTGCCCCTTACACTCTTCTGTTTTCAAATTTAATTTAGCTTTAATTTTGTGGGGTAGACTCTTTTATAACAAAAGGATTTTCTCACCAGATGGACACATTTTCTCTTTCCGTTTTCCTCCCATTCCGGAGCTGTCCCAACTTCAGCAGCTTCAATGGCTGCACTTCTGTCGCTGGCAAAAAGAGATTCTCCTAGATCAATCAGGGACTTTGTGGTGTCCCTGAGATCAGCAGGACGTACTCTTCCCTATCACCATCTCTTCGGGATGGTTTAGGTCCAAATGGACCATCCAGTGGCAAAAGTATTGACTGTAATCCTGGAGCTTCAAGATCGCACTTTGTGTCGTCGCGACGTCAGCTACCTCTCTCCTCACAAGTGCTTGCTTCTGAGACAGTCACAGAAAGTGGCCTCATCACAGGAGGGAAGCCACGGATAGAGCCAAGATTGACAGGCTCTGTGTGAGGCCTGGAAGCCATCTTTTATGTTTGAGCCTTCAGGCCTGCCATGTTTTCTGCTGTGGGAAAACGGGAGTGGGGATCATATGGAGTATGGGAGATACATAGCCTGAATAACATTCCTTTCTCAGAGAGTCAAGGACACTTTCCCCTGCATCTGGAGTGGCGTGACTGGGAGACATCTCCAGTTGTGACCGTGTCTGGTTGGACCATGTGACGGACATTTGGGTGCTGGGAAAACTTGAAAGTTTTCCCAGATGTGCCAATTTGACCATCTCTAATAAAGTAGAACTTTGAGGAAACTCAAGCCTTGGAGTCTTCTTTCGTTGGGGGAGTCACTTGGAACCCTGACACTCTGATGGGCAGAAGAAAATAGGAGTGGAACCCCCAAAATGCCCAACAAATTTCACATTCAAATACAGGTAGTCCCCTGGATGGGTGGGGAACACATCCCTAAATTCTCTTCCTGTACTCAAATTGTTTTTGTTTCGCACAAATCGCCTTCAGGAAGTGAGAGGAGCTGAATGTCAGCTTGTAAAGCATTTCCATGTCTGTTATCAAGTTTACATTGGAGGAAAGGGGAGAGAGAATTCCACGTATACCTTCGGCTAGAGTTGGATCTCAGACTACTACAGCAGGTTTATGAGGTGCAGAATTTTACAACCTGCTGCAGCACCTCATTGGCGAATGTGATTTATGACACTTAGTGACCATTCAAAATTATGTCACTGAAAAAAAGCGACATGTTGCCATTTTTCAGACTTACAACCGTTGCAGCATCCCCCGTGGTCACGTCATGTGATCAGGATTTGGACGCTTGGCAACTGACTCATATTTATAACAGTCGCAGTGTTCTAGAGTCACGTGATCTGAGACCTTCTGACAGGCAAAGTCAATGGGGAGTTCAGAATCACTTAACAACCATGTTACTAGCTTAAGAACTGCAGTGATTCACTTAGCAACTGTGGCAAAAAGGTCGTAAAATGGGGCAAAACTTGCTTAACAGATGTCTTGCTTAGCAACATACATTTTGGGGTCAATTGTGGCCATAAGTCGAGGACTTCCTGTATATGGCAATGTTTTATTGGGCTGTTTGGAGGCAGGTGTTCAACCTTTTATTTTTTCTACAAATGAGTGGTAATTCTGAAGGATCAGTTGCTCCATGCATAGGCCTACTTTAGATGTATCTCTTTTGGGGAAGTAGATCTGGATGATTTTTAGAATTGGAGCAGATTTCTAGATTTTCGTTTATACCCAAGGAAAAAGAGACTAAATTGTCCCTCCCTTCATTTTCCTTCCTTCCTTCCTCCCTCCCTCCCTCCTTCTCTCACCTTTCTTTCTCCCTCCCTCGCATCCTTCTTGTCTTTAATCTCTTTTGTTTCTTCAGCCTTTCTTTCACTCTCTCTCTTTCCTCCCCTTCTCTCTCCTTCTTTCCTTCCATCTCTCCATCCTCCTTCCCTCTCCTTCTTCCTTTCTTCCTCCCACTCTTCTTGTCTTCCATTTCTTTTGTTCCTCCAGTCTTCCTTCCTTCGCTCTCTCTTTTCTTCCCTCTTCCCCCTTCTTCTTTCTCTCTCCATTTTTGCTCTCTTCCTCCCTCCCTCCCTCCCTTCTTTCTTCCCTCCTTCCCTTCTCTCTCTTGGCTTCCCCTTTTATTGCCCTCCCACCATTCTGTTCTTCTATCTCTTTCATTCCTTCCCTTTCCTTCTCTCTTTTCCTTCCCTCTTGTCTTTCCTTTCTTCCTCCCTCCCTCTCTCCCTTCTCTCTTTCTCCTTCCCTTCCCTTCCTTTCCCTTTCTTTACTTCTCTCTTTCTTTACTTCCTTCTCTCCTTTCTTTCATCTTTCTCTTTCCTTCTTTCCCCTTGTTTCACCTCACTCCCTCCTTTCCTTCCTTCCTTGATGGAAATGCCCGTCCGAGCTTTCCACCCCTGTGACAAATGTGGAGCTCCTCTGAGTGTGACTGAACCCACAACCGATAACACAACATAAGCTTAAAGTCTTTCTGCATATATTGACACATGGGCTGAAACCAGCCAAGTGTGTCTCCTGTTACACAATTGGCAAATACTGGCAATTTAATCCTACCTAAAGAAAATCTGCTGAAAATAACAAAATCCTTTACCGACACAAACTCTCCAAGGGAAGCTCTCAACACCCAAAATTCAACACATGGACATACGAGGCAACCATACCCTGCAGGGTGAGAAAACTGCATTTCACACATACAGACACTGGAACCTCTCCGTTTCCTGAGGCAAACACACATCAGACACGTCCACAAACCTCACAAGCAAACAACAAACTTCCACCTATATATTACCTTCAACTCGTGTCGACTTTGGATAGCTATATACTCCCTGTAACATTGTCCAATAAACCCAACCCCCTTTCAAGCGATTTGACTTGGGAGCTCATCTGAACCCAGCACAGAACAAACCGAGATATTTCTTCTCCCTCTTCCCTTCCCCCTTCCTTCTTTCCTTCCTTCTTCTCTCCCCCCTCACCCTTTTTTCTTTCCTTCCTTTCATTTCCCCATCCTTTCCCTATCCCTCTGTCTTCCTTCCTTCCCTCCCTCCCTCTCCCTGCTGTCTTTCCTCCCTTCCATTTCCCCCATCCCTTCCCTATCCTTCTCCTTCCCTCCCTCCCTCTTTCCTCACTCCTTTTTCCTTCCTTTCTTTCCTCTTTCCCTCCCTTTCTCCTTTTCCTTCTTCCCTTCCTTCCTCTCTTTCCCTCCTCTCTTCTTTTTCTTTCTTTCCATCTATTTCCCCATCCCTTCCCTATCCTTCTTCCTCCCTCCCACCCTCCTTTTTTGCTTCCTTCCCTCCCCTCCTTTCCCCCTGATTCTCTCCTCCCTCCCCCCTTTCCTCTCTTCCTTCCTTCCTTCCCTCTCTTCCTCCCTCCTCTCTTCTTCCCCATCCCTTCCCTATCCTTCTTCCTCCCTCCCACCCTCCTTCTTTGCTTCCTTCCCTCCTTCCTCCCTTCTTCCCTCCTTCTTTCCTTCCTTCATTCCCCCGCCTTTCTCCCTGATTCTCTCCCCCCTCCCCCATTTCCTCTCTTCCTTCCTTCCTTCCCTCTCTTCCTCCCTCCTCTCTTCTTCCCCATCCCTTTCCTATCCTTTTTCCTCCATCCCTTCCCTCCCTTCTTTTTCCTTCCTTCCTCCCTCCCTCTTTCCCCCCTCCTCCTTCCCCTTGTACCTTTGGACAAATTTCAGCCCAGTCCAGGAAGATGGCAGAAAAAGTCATCGTTAACATTTTGAAGAACAACTTCCATTAGAGAATGTTTTGTGAGAAGCAAAATTTGCTGTCTTAAAACATTGATAGGCAGTTTATTCCAGCACGGGAATCTTTAGGACATTGAGAAACATTGAATATTTTAAAAAGTTCACATTGTGAAAAAATACTTGACTCAACACTGCCTGATTAAAACCATGCTAAATATATATGACCCTTTCCCACCATCTTAATTTATTCATTTATTCCTCCAGATTGGGGCTCAAATCCTCCTCACACTAAAATCTCCTTGGTTGAAGATTTTCCTTGGGGCTTTCTACCTGTTAGGATCTTAGCATTTGATTGGCCCCAGAAAGCAGCAGATGGAGAGTTACTAAGTGTGTAATTGAATCTGGCTAGGAAGGTGAGATAATTTGAATTCTCACCAATTTGTAAATCAATTTTTCCTCCTAGAAATTCTTACACCACTTGCAAGTTTGCTCATGCCTTGAATGTGGCATGAGGCCCCATTTCAATAATAATGATATTTCATTCATGCTGTTCATGTAGAATTATCAGGGGGAGAAAACCCCCAATTTGCATGGGCCATCTTTAGATCCAAAAATCAGAGTGGATGAATTAAAATTGACTTTGATTTTCAATGTCACACTAAAATTTGTGGCCGGGAAGCAAATGAATGCCTGTTTATATAGGGGAGATCGGTTTCATTCAACATGGTCACCAAGGGGATTCCAGGTTGGGCAAAAAAGTCAAGATGGCACCAACAATCAAAGTCCTGTTCCTTTTTTTAAAAATATACCTGCCTCATTGCTGGGTTTTTTGCAAATCAATTTCCAACAAGGGAAATGAAGGATTAAAATTTTATCCTGATTTTAATGGTCACTAGACAATTTCTCTGGGACGCAGCGTCTAAGACGCTAAGCTTGTTGATCAAAAGGTCAGCAGTTCGGTGGTTCGAATCCCTAGCGCTGCGTAACGGAGTGAGCTCCCGTGACTTGTCCCAGCTTCTGCCAATCTAGCAGTTCAAAAGCACGCAAAAAATGCAAATAGAAAAATAGGAACCACCTTTGGTGGGAAGGTAACAGCGTTCAGTGCGCCTTCGGTGTTCAGTCATGCTGGCCACATGACCAAGGAGACGTCTTCGGACAGCGCTGGCTCTTTGGCTTTGAAACAGAGATGAGCAGCGCCCCCTAGAGTCAATGACGACTAGCACATATGTGCGAGAGGAACCTTCACATTTAACTTAAACAATTTCTGGTAGGCGAGCTAAAATACAGGTAGTTCACTGAAAAAAGTGACTTAGGAGCGTTTTCCACACTTATGACCATTTTAGCATCCACATGGTCATGTGATGACTTTATGACTGTCGCTGCATCCTGGGGTCATGTGATCCGTTTTGCGACCTTCTTGCAGGCAAGCTCTGGAGGAAACCAGATTCACTTCACAACTGTGCTACTAACTTAACAACTGCAAGGATTCGCTTAACGACTGTGGCAATTAAGGCCGTAAAGAGGGGCAAAACTCACTGTCTCACTTCGCAACAGAAATTTGGAGCTCAATTATGGTCGTAAGTCGAGGTTTACACTGAGAGGCAGACATTTAGCCACAATTTTCTGCCAACAAGAAAGATTTATGAGAGAGCAAACATATCTTAAGCCTCTAAATCCCCTTATTATTTGAGGAGCTCCTTGGAAATGTAAAGCTTCGAAAAGTAATCCCCAAAGGTGCTTTTTCAAGAGGCAAGTGGGTTTTTCTTGGTTTTTTTCTTTGAAGATATTTCACTTCTCATCCAAGAAGCTTCTTCAGCTCTGACTGGATGGTGGGGAAAACTGAGGAGAACAAACCCACCAGGAAAAAGATTCAGCAGCCCTTCTGCATTTGAAAGAAAAAAGGCCACTGTTTTGGCAAAGTGAAAGATAAAGTCCACATTTTGGACAAAGAGCAGAGGTGGTGTTCAGCCACTTCACACCGGTTCACCCTCACTGGTAGTGGACATCGCGGGTGGCCCCGCCCAGGCAGAGGTGGATTCGGTCGAACTGGTAGTGGAAATGGCAACTGGGTCACTGAACCAGTAGAGACGGCAGGCTTGCCACACCCCTGAACTGGTTCCCTGCTCGCCGCAACATTTCTTGGGATTTTTTAAAATGTTCTGCACATCGCAGGTCTATTTACAAGCCACTGCGGGTGCGCGCCGAGCGCACATGCAAAATCGTGCACATAGAGAATCGGCAATAATGCCGGCAGAAAGCCAGCCCTGTGTCCAGAGGTGGTATTCAGCACGTTCTGACCAGTTTTGGAGAGCCGAGAGCGGAAATTTTGAGTATTCAGAGAAACGGTAAACACCAACTCTGACTGGTCCCGCCCCCATCTATTTGCTGCCTTCCGATTCCCAGCTGATTGGGAGAGAATGGAGATTTTGCAGTAACCTTCCCCCTGGAGTGGGGAGGGAATGGAGATTTTGCAGTAACCTTCCCCTTGGAGTGGGGAGGGAATGGAGATTTTGCAGTATCCTTCCCCTGGAGTGGGGAGGGAATGGAGATTTTGCAAAATCCTTCCCCTGGAGTGGGGAGGGAATGGAGATTTTGCAAAATCCTTCCCCTGGAGTGGGGAGGGAATGGAGATTTTGCAAAATCCTTCCCCTGGAGTGGGGAGGGAATGGAGATTTTGCAGTAACCTTCCCCTTGGAGTGGGGAGGGAATGGAGATTTTGCAGTATCCTTCCCCTGGAGTGGGGAGGGAATGGAGATTTTGCAAAATCCTTCCCCTGGAGTGGGGAGGGAATGGAGATTTTGCAAAATCCTTCCCCTGGAGTGGGGAGGGAATGGAGATTTTGCAAAATCCTTCCCCTGGAGTGGGGAGGGAATGGGGATTTTACAGTATCCTTCCCCTGGAGTGGGGAGGGAATGGAGATTTTGCAAAATCCTTCCCCTGGAGTAGGGAGGGAATGGGGATTTTACAGTATCCTTCCCCTGGAGTGGGGAGGGAATGGGGATTTTGCAAAATCCTTCCCCTGGAGTGGGGAGGGAATGAGGATTTTGCAGTATACTTCCCCCTTGAGTGGGGAGGGAATGAGGATTTTGCAGCGTCCTTCCCCTGGAGTGGGGAGGGAATGGAGATTTTGCAGTATCCTTCCCCCTTGAGTGGGGAGGGAATGAGGATTTTGCAGTATACTTCCCCCTTGAGTGGGGAGGGAATGAGGATTTTGCAGCGTCCTTCCCCTTGGAGTGGGGAGGGAATGGAGATTTTGCAGTATCCTTCCCCCTTGAGTGGGGAGGGAATGAGGATTTTGCAGTATACTTCCCCCTTGAGTGGGGAGGGAATGAGGATTTTGCAGCGTCCTTCCCCTGGAGTGGGGAGGGAATGGAGATTTTGCAGTATCCTTCCCCTTGGAGTGGAGAGGGAATGGGGATGTTGCAGTATCCTTCCCCTGGAGTTGGGTGGGAATGAGGATTTTGCAGCGTCCTTCCCCTGGAGTGGGAAGGGAATAGAGATTTTGCAGTATTCTTTCCCCTGGAGTGGGGTGGGAATGGCCCACTAAGCCACTACACAAAACCAGTAGTAAAAAAATTTGAATCTCACCACTGGACCCACCCATCCGCTCATCCTTCCAGGCTCTATGCCATCATATTTAGGCACATTTTTGAGGCCAGGTGCATGCGTGAAAGCCGCGCGTGTGAGCATGGAAGGGCCATGTGTGCCTGTGAAGCGGACGTGAGCATGGAGAACTGGTGGTAACAAAAAGTGAAACTCACTGTTGACAGAGAGGGGCGCTGATTTGAAAGAGGGATCCAAGAGGCCACCTGGTATCAAAATTGAGCAGCCCTGTCTCAACAGAGGGGGAGGGATACGAGATCCCCTGTCTCCTCTCTACAACACAGTCCTTTCCGCAGTTCCAACAAGTCTCCACACCCATTTGCACCACTCAGGTGACCCCGAAGACACAGACAAACCTCCAAGTGGCCTAAAAGGATGCAAATGTCCAGCTGTCTGCAAGGAGTGTCAATCCTTCCCTTCCCCACCATCCAGTCAGAGCTGAAGAAGCTTCTTGGATCAGAAGCGAAACGTCTTCAAAGAAAAACAAAAAAAGCCCAGTTGCCTCTTGAAAAAAAAAAAAAAACACCTTTGGGACAAATGTGACCTGGATGGCTGAGAATCCCCAATTGATTTCAAAAAGTAAAGATAGCAACGTCTACCTTGAGCTGCTAACCGAAAATAAATCCAGCTGAGCATCTTCACACAGCGCAAACCTTTGAAGGGGTTTTTTTTTTTCTGGAGTACCCTACGAGATTTGCAGAAGATTTGTACAATCTTCTAGGAGAGGAAAAACCCATTTCTCTCTCAGCTGCTGCAGAATTTTTCCTCCTGCAAACTTCTGCAGTTATGACAAAGGCTTGGGTGGAAATTAAAACAACAACAAAACTGTTAGATACTTGCTCTAACTTCAGTGGTTTCCACCAAGGTCCTCCGTTCCGGCGGGGACAGAGGTTTACTCCTACTGGTCGAAGGGTCTGACATCTCCCTATAAAAGGGCTGCTGTCAGACTCAACCTTCCCTGGATTGTTCTCACTTGTTGTACTTAATAAAGAGCTGTTTTAACCGTTAAGCCTGTCTGTCCCTTTCCATTACCCAATCTAACCAAAATGGTGAATACGTTTTGTCTCTTCTTACTTCAAACAACAACGGAAGGCACAAAGGCAACAATGATGTTACGGTGGGGAGGTGTAAATAACTTACGATAATTTTTTTAGGGTTTGTTGCTTTGAGGGCCTCTGGGTGGGGACTGTAGCTTTTCTCATAAAGCACTCAGTTTGTGTGTCTTTGTGTGTTTCTCTCTCATGGCGTCTCTATGTATGTATGTATGTATGTATGTATGTATGTATGTATGTATTTGTGTTACAACCCCTGGTATGCCCAAATATGGGAGGGAGCTCACTACTCCCCCTTTCTGTCCTTCAGCTCATTACAGAAAACCATCCAGGCAGAAAACCATATTTTTATTTTTAATGTTGCCTTTTTATATTTGTGTTGTATTTGTGCTGATAAATAAATAAAGAGAGACTAGTATAGATCTATTTCAAGCTATTTAGCTCTCATCAGCTAAATAGGAGAGGAGAGCTTGTGGTTTAGTGGCTAAGACTCCTGCCTAATATGTAATACAGCCCAGGTTCAAATCCCAGTAAGGGTATGGCTAGCTGATGAGAGCTAAATAGCTTGAAATAGATCTATACTAGTCTCCCTTTATTTATTTATCAGCACAAATACAACACACACAAACACACACACAGACAGACAGACAGTACTGTATAATATCTCTATCTAGATCTATCATTATCATCTACCATCAAGCTATCTATCTATCATTATCTTTATCCTTACTTATGTATATCTCTGTCTATCTCTCTGTCTCTGTCTCTCTCTCTCCTTTTATCTATCTCTACCAGTTATCTATGTATCTTCTATGTATCCATCATCTATGTCTGTCTCTGTCTGTCTGTCTGTCTCACTATCCAGGGTTGGGTTCCAGCTGCTGCTACTGTCGATTCACTCAAGGATGCGCCCCATGTGCCCATGTGCAGTGCAACAAAAATTGCTCTGCAGGTGCACAGAAGGCAAAAGCAAGATGGCGCTACCGAGAGAACCGGTTCGGGGGCTTGGCCGGCCTGGGTTGCTACCGGTTCCAACGACCCATGCCGCCAAGTTACTACCGGTTCGTCCGAATCGGTCCAAACTGGTAGGAACTCACTTCTGCCTCTATCTTGTCCAGTGGTGGGTTTCCAAATTTTCTACTACTGGTTCGCTCACACGCTCTCTCTCACGCGGGAGACACTTCTGCGCATGCACAGAAGCATCTGGGCGGGTGGGCGGAGCCTCCTGCCGCCACTACTACCGGTTCAGCTGATCCAGGCCAAACCGGGAGCAAGCCACCTCTGATCTAATCTCTCTCTCTCTCGCTACCAAATCTATCGATATCTATCAATGTACAGGTAGTCCTGGGACCACAGTTCCCAATGTTGTGCAAGGCAGAGTCCTGCCCAATTTTACACCTTTTTTGCCACACCTGTTAAGCAAAGCACTGCAGTTGTTAAGTGAATCATGAGGTCGTTAAAGAAATCAGGCTAGGTTACCAACAGATGAAGAGATAATTTTAAAAAAATATTAGACTGTGCAGAGATGAACAGGTTGACTTTGAAAATAAATGATGAAGAGGAATCGGAGTACTTCAAGACATGGGGAAGATTTTATGACTGGCTAGAGAAAGGAATCTAGAAAAGAAAGTAAGATGAAGATACAGAACCCAGACGATACACTATTAAATGGGAAAGGGTGGGAAGAGGGGGAAAAACAAAAAAGAAAGTACTAAATATACAAGTATATATTCAAGAGAGAGATATAAAGGGGAAAAATAATTAGGATAGATCAGCGAAGGGAAAGGGAATAAGAAATGACACTAAACTATATTTGGGTTTGCAGAAATACCATCCCAAGAAATCATAAACTGAGATTTGAAAGAGACACCTATAACAAAAAGAAAGGGAGAGAGGACGAGAGGAAGAAGGAGGGAAGGAAGAAAAAGGTAAAGAGAGGAGGGTGGAAGGGAGAGAAAGAGAAGGAAAGAAGGTAGGAAGGGGAAGAGGGAGAGTAGGAGTAGGGGAGAGGTAAGGGAAGAAGAGGAGGAAGAGAGGGAGGGAGGGAGAAAAGAAAGGGAAAATAAGGTGGTGTTAAAACAGGTGGATGGGATGATAAATAAAGCAACCCCAATTGTAATAGGCAGGGAGTTGGACCAGAAGACCTCCAAGGTCCCTTCCAACTCTACTATTGTATTTATTGTATTATTGTATATTATAACCTTTTAAATGGAATAATAAATGTATACGAATGACAAATGTAAACAAGAATAATAATGAATGTATACCTATAATTGTATATAAGAGAATAAAAAATTAAAAAAAACTTTAAAAAGAAAATGAAATCTGGCTTTCCCCGTTGACGTTGTTTCATGAAAGGTTATTGGGAAGGTTGCAAACGGCCATCACAGGACCCAGGATGCTGCAACCATAGTAAATGCATGCCAGACTTTATTAGATATGTTATGTCAACATATGCACACGCACACAGACACACACACCGTCTGGCTCAGAATGAATGAACTGTGTTTGGGGGAAGGCCTGTCTGCCTCTTTTTCCCAGGCTCGGTGGATGTGAAGCCCCAAATTTAACCCTAGCGTAAAAATTGGGGGAGGTTTAGCATTGATAGGTTTTAAAATGTGGTCCATCCAGAATTATTGTGCTGGAAGCAAATTTGGGCCTCTCCTTTTTACAAGATTCTTGGTGGAACAGTGGGTAGAAGAAGTACATTTCTCCCTAATAATAATAGCAGCAATAATGAGGAAGAGGAGATGGAAATTGAGTTGAGGCCGCTAGTTAGCGGAGAGGCCGTATTCTCCTCAGTTCCCCGTGAAAGAGGTTGCAGCAATTACAGCTTCTTTTCAATATTTCCTGGAAGGACTAGCCAAGTAATTGCATGGGGCTTCCAGGAAAATGGAAAAAAAATTGATTGCTCCTGGCTCTTTAAAAGCAGACTCCGATATTTCCAAGGAAATAGGAAATAGAGGACATTTCCAGGGAAATTTGGGAGGGTCTGAAATCTAACCCTGAACCTATGATGGGGAGAAGATGCCATAGGTTTATCCTGGGTGCTCTCTGAGCTTGGTGGTTTTCTTGCAGAAGTTTCATGACCCAACTAGGGAACATCATCAGTGCTAGGAGGAGGGGGAGGGAGGAGGAGGGAGGAGGAGGAGGAGGAGGACTGAGTTGCTTTCTGAACTTGATTGGTTTATTACAGACATTTTATGACCCAACTAGGGAACATCAGCAGGGTAGGGGAGACGGGGAGGGGGAGGATTGTGGGGTCCTTGATATTCTCTAGGTTTGGTGGTTTTCTTGCAGATGTTTCATGACCCAACTAGGGAACATCATCAGTGCTAGAAGGGAGGAGGAGGAGGGAGAGGTTGGAGGGGTCCTTGGTGCTCTCTAAGCTTGGTTGTATTCTTGCAGACATTTCATGACCCAACTAGGTAACATCATCAGTGCTACAAGAGAGGGGGATTTGAGAGGAGGGGGAAAGAGAAATGTGGGGTCCTTGGTGCTCTCTGAGCTTGGTTGTCTTCTTGCCAATGTTTCATAACCCAACTAGGTAACATCATCAGTGTTAGAAGGGAGGAGGAGGAAGGAGAGGAGGGGAAGGATGGTTGTGGGATCCTTGGTGCTCTCTAAGCTTGGTGGTTTTCTTGCAGACATTTCAGGACCCAACTAGGGAACATCATCAGTGCTAGCGGAGGAGGAGGAGGAGGACTGTGGGGTCCTTGATACTCTCTGAGCTTAGTAGTTTTCTTGCAGATATTTCAGGACCCAACTAGGGAACATCATCAGTGCTAGGAGGGAGTGAAAGTTTGCTCTCTATTTATATACTTACCCTGTCAGTTTTGGTGGTCGTGTTTTTTACAATTGAGCCCAACATTACTGTTGCTAAGTGAGAAACTTAAGTGAATTTTGCCCCATTTAAAAACCTTTCTTGCCACAGTCATTATGTGAATCATGCATTTATTAAATTAGTAACACTGTTGTTAAGTGAAACTGACTTCCCCATAGACTTTGCTGGTCAGAAGGTCGCAAAAGTGGGTCACATGACCCTAGGATACTGCAACCGTCATAAGTTTGAGTTGTGAAGCATCTGAATTTTGATCACGTAATCTTGGAGATGCCACAATGGACTTAAGTGCATAAAATGGCATTAAGTCACTTTTTTCATTGTTGCAATTTCAAACGGTCAGTAGGTGTTGTAAGTCAAGGACCTTATCACTCATTCTTTGAGCTTGAACTTTATCACCGATTCAGAACTAAAATTCTAATATTCCCAGTTTCTAAATGAAGCACCAAGGAATGGTGCTGGGAAAAAAATGACTTATAACCAATCCTCACACTTACGACTGTCACGTGGTCTAAATTCGGACAACTGGGATGTATTTATAACAGTTGCATTGTGATAAGCATTTGTGACCTTCCCAGCTGTTTTCTGAGATGCAAAGCAACCATGGTGATTCACTTATCAATCAGGGCATAAAAAGTCAGAAAATCAGGGGTGGCTTGCTTAGCAACAGTCTTGCTTAGCCACAGAAATTCCAGTCACAATTGTCGTAACTCAAGGACTGCCTGTAAATTAGGAAATAAATCTCTTGTGGGTTTTTTTGCCTTAGCAGATACCACCAAGATACCAAGCATTTCCCAATCGTTAAATCATTAAAACAATAAAGACTGAAAATATTTCACCAAACAATTATGTCTAGAGGGGAGCAGAGATATAAAATGAACGGATCGCATTTTAAAACTTCAACTCTTCGTTTGCATTTTAAGCCGTATATTTCCTTTCCTGTACACAATGAATCCCAGGTATCGGTTACAAATGTTGTATATATATTCACGAGATGTAAACATGACTTGTTTTGACAGGTTTTTTTTTATATGCAACAAAAATAATGGTAGATCACAATTAGGAACATATCTGAGAAGATTTACATAAAGTTTGGCTTGTCCTAACATAGTTCAATCTTACATAATACAAGTAGTCCTCGACTTACAACCACAATTGAGCCTAAAATTTCAGTTGCTAAGCGAGGGAGCTGTTAAGTGAATTTCCTCCCATTTTTATTTTTCTTGCCACCATTTTTAAGTGAATCCCTGTGGTTGGTAAGCTAATATGGTTGCTAAATGAATCTCGCTTCCCCGCTGAATTTACTGGTTGCAAAAGGGGAATCCCTTGGACACTGCAACCGTCATAAATATGAGTCAGTTGCCAAGTGTCGGAATTTTAATCACGTGACCAAGGGATGCTGCAACGGTCATAAGTGTGAAAAACAGTCGTAAGTCCCATTTTTCAGAGCTGTTGCAACTTCAAACAATCACTAAGTGAAAAGTTTTAAGGCGCGGATTACTTGTATGCAAAAATTTGCAACGATTCAGAATCTCCCTTACGTTCAGTTAAGCTGGGTACCCCACTTGTGGGAGGATCAAACCCAAACTTTAATTCAGTTTGATCTCCCAGATCGATATGCCCAACTTGTGCCGAGTTGTAATCAAGCAATATATTTTAAAATCAGCCACCGTTTCCTATGGAGTGGGGGAGTGGGGGAAATAAGCAATGCATTCAGATATTCCAGGTTTTTTTTTTTTTTTTTTACTTGGAACTTTTTTGGAACGTGTCTGGAAGATATGCAGCAATCAATCAATGCACTTTAGGTTCACTAGCAATGCAACTGTGAAATTGTCACAGTTTCAGGGTGACAGTTGGCATCCGTAGAAAATAAAGTTAGGAAATAAACATATGGATGTCACCACACTTTAGAGAAGAGGTAATCTTACAGTAAGGTATGGCGGTAGTCTCATCATATGTGTAGCTTCATTATCAAAGTACATTTTTTCTTCCACGGCTTGGACAACATGCTAAGTGGCCCACAGATATGTACACGCTAAGCAAGAACTGGTTATTAGCCAAGGGACCCTATTTAGGGCCTGGTGGGAATATAATCTATAAGTGGTCATGAATGAGCTAGATACAGGGATGATAAAACATATGAAGAACGGTTGCAGGAACCGGATATGTCTAATGTAATAAAAAGAAGAACCAGGGGAGACATGATAGCAGTCTTCCAATATTTGAGGGGCTGCCCCAAAGAAGAAGGGGTCAAACTATCATCCAAAGCTCCAGAAGTCAGGACAAGAAGCAATGGGTGGAAACTAATCCAGGAGAGAAGCAACCTAAAACTAAGGAGGAATTTCCTGACAGTGAGAACAATTAATCAGTGGAACAGAAGTTGTGAAAGCTCCATCACTGGAAGTCTTTAAGAATATGTTGGATATCCATTTGTCTGAAATGGTATAGGGTTTCCTGTCTAGGCAGGGGGTTGGACTAGAAGACCTCCAAGGTCCTTTTCTGTTCTGTATTTTGTTATTGTGTTACAATATTTGATATTCTAGGGCCCCTGTTTCCAGAAGCTGATACCAGTGAAGCTGAACCTGCTTCTGAAAGGGGAAGGACTGTTCTTCGTTGCCTTAAGGAATCTGATTAGTTAGTTGGTCCCGATGACGTCAGTTGAGGTCTCCCCCATGGCAAGAGACCTTCTAAAGATAAGAGGTCATCAACAATCAAATAGGATGCCTTGGGTGGTGATTGGATACCTAGAGGTTCTTCGACAGGAAAAGACATCTGTCTGGAATTCCATAGTAGCGCTTCCTGCATTGGGCAGTGGGTTAGACTAGATCAGGGGTGTCCAAACTTGGCAACTTTAAGACTTGTGGACTTCAACTCCCAGAATTCTGGGAGTTGAAGTCCACAAGTCTTAAAGTTGCCAAGTTTGGACACCCCTGGACTAGATGATCCTAGGGTCTCCTCTAACATTCAGTGATTCTAGGAGTGGTATCTATGCCATCATCCTGGGGAAGGCCTACCTATTGTATGTCCGTCTTTGTCAAATTTGGTGACTTTAAGATGAGTGGACTTCAACTCCCAGAATTCCCTCATCCGCGTGCTTTGACCTCTTCAACTCTCAGCTGGGGAATTCTGGGAGTTGAAGTCCACCCAGCTTACAGTTGGGGAAGGTGAGGAGCACAGCTCTATAATATCGCTATTATGAGTCAACGCTCATTTGAGGGCATAGAATAAAAACATATCTACACAAAAGTAGAGAGGTGTGTGTGTGTGTGTGTTCTACTCTACCAATGGGGGGAAATGTTTATTTTCCTAATATTTCCAAATGGCCCAGATTCTCTAACTAAGTGTAATCTTTATTGTCATTGTACACAACTCTACCAAATTTATTTTCTTCCATTGACTTTCCCACTTCTAAAAACTGGGTCTTAGACTAAGATCTTTTTCTCTCTCTTTGGATGATATATTTCCATATTTATTCCCTGCTGCAGGCAAACTCTTCCTAGGCTGAAATAATACAAAAATAATCTCTTTTTTTGTTTTTGTTTTTGTTTCAAAGGCACCTATCCCTTTGGCTCCAGAACAAAAATACCAGCCTCCAGAAACATCTCCCTTCAATTCTCCCAAAATGCTCCCCAACCCCCACCCCAGTTTAGAAATTTGGGGAGGAAAAAAAATAAAAACAGAGGAAAGAAGGAAAATCATTGTGGCTTACCAAAAAAAAAAAAAAACATTTGAAAAAATGGCAGGTTGTTTTAGAAAGAGTCTATAATACTGATCAAACAGATTCAGGTGTAAAAAGAGAGAGAGAGCACATTTTCAGAAATGAGTGCTTTTGTTTTCCGAGATCCCTCTTCCCTTTATTTTGGTTTCATCTCTACTCGCGAGTCGTCGGCGTCCAGTTCATATTCTTCCACATTGCCGGTGGTCCAGATTTTTATGCGCTCTCTGATCTCGCTGCTTCGGGGTGCCAGGATGAAGTCGTAGATGAGAGCTGCTATGGCACCCCCCAAAAAGGGCCCAACCCAGAAGACCTGAAATTCAACACAAAGAGACCACTGAACAATACAGCTGTGGCCACTCCCCAGGTTGGCAGAATGCCCAGCCATCAATCCATCACTGCCCTGTGTGTTCCCTCAATGTGTGTTGGATAGTCTTTAAAACTGGGAAGAAAATAGTAAGTGAGCACTTGTGAGCAGTGTTCCGATATCTCAGGGGTTGCCACAAAGAAGAGGGAGTCAAGCTATTCTCCAAGGCACCTGAGGGTAGAACAAGAAGCAATGGGTGGAAACTAATCAAGGAGAGAAGCAACTTAGAACTGAGGAGAAACTTCTTGACAGTGAGAACAATTAATCAGTGGAACAGAAATTGCCTCCAGAAGTTGTGAATGTCCCAACACTGGAAGCCTTTAAGAAGATGTTGGATAGCCATCTGTCTGAAACGGTATAGGGTTTCCTGCCTAGGCAGGGGGTTGGACTAGAAGACCTCCAAGGTCCCTTCCAACTCTTTTATTCTATTCTACTCTCTACCCCAAATGGTGCAAGAGAATATTTGGAGCTTGAGGTTGAACTGTGGTGTCCTTAGTGCTCTCTGAGCTTGGGGGTTTTTTTGCAGGAGTTTTGTGACCCAACTAAGTAACATCATCAATGCTAGAAGGGAAGGGGTTACAAGGAGGAGGGGGAGGAAGAAGAGAAGGAGGAAGAGAAGGAGGAGGGGAAGGAGGAGGGGAAGGAGGAGGATTGTAGGGTTGCTGGTTCTCTCTGAGTTTGTGGGGTTTCTTGCAGGAGTTTCATGACCCAACTAGGTAACATCATCAGTCCTAGAAGGGAGTGGGATTGTAGCTTCTAGCACTGATAATGTTACCTAGTTGGGTCACGAAACATCTTCAAGAAAAGAAGCAAGCTCAGAGGGCACCAAGGATGTCACAGTTTCTTCCTCCTCCTCCTCCCTCCAAGCACTGATGACGTTACCTAGCCGAGTCACGAAATGTCTGCAAGAAAACCATTAGGAAACTTGCAAAATGACTACACTGATAGTCCTCAGCTTATAACCGTTCCTTTAGCAACCTTTCAAAGTCACAATGGTGCTGGAATAAGGGACTGAGGACTGGTTCTCGCACTTACGACCACTGCACCACGGTCCTCCGATCGAAGTTCAGCGTTCGGCAGCCGAGATGTCCCCTATCTCTGCAGAGAGACAGCAGAGCCTTTTCGGATGATGGTTGCCAGCAGTGGTTGTTGTGTGCACATATGTGGTGTGTGTGTGTGTGTGTGTGTGTGTGTGTGTGTGTAAACCATTGCTGGAAACCATCACCCCAAAACATTTGAAGGGGAAGCCCCTCCAAAGCCCCTTCCTTCTGCTTTTAAGCGGCTTCCCTCTGCATTTTCTTCTGCTCATCATTCGTTTTTGCCACCCCCCCCACCCCAGTTTTATCCCGAAGTGATACCTAGCAGCTTAAATGTGATTTTCATGAAACTCTTCTCTCCCACCGCGGGATTCTCAGTTTAGCCCTTCTGCCAGGCCCATGTCCGGCTTGGGATTCTGATGGGAAACCTACCCAGTGGTCGGCAAAGTTAGTGGTCACCAAAGCAGATCCGAAAGAGCGTGCTGGGTTGATGCCGCAACCGGTGTAATCAATCTGTGAGAAGCAAAGAGAGGGAGATTCGGTTAGAGAGAGAGAGTCGTGCCTGGAGGCCAAAGTAAGTCATTTCAGCAAGAATTGTTTAGGGGCTTCCATTCGATGCAGGAGAGCTGAGTTTCCAGGTTTTAAATATCACGGGCAGTTCAGGACAGAGTTGATGGTTTGTTTTTATTTTATTTATTTATTTGGTTTGCCAGGCATGTGTGGGAAAAGAAATGTAAGTAGGAGTATAACGTATAAGCATATAAGCAGGTATACGTATATACATAAGAAATGAGTACGAGAAAATGTGGATAGTAAGACGGGGACGGAAGGCACCCTGGTGCACTTATGCACGCCTCCTTTACGGACCTCTTAGGAATGGGGTGAGGTCCACGGTAGGCAGTTTAAGGTTGAAGCTGTGGGGGTTTGAGGAAGTAACAACGGAGTCAGGTAGAGCATTCCAGGCGTTGACCACTCTGTTGCTGAAGTCGTATTTTCCGCAATTGAATTTGGAGCGGTTAACCTTGTGTTTGTATCTATTGTTTGCCTGTGTGTTATTGCGGTTGAAGCTGAAGAAGTCGTCGACAGATAGGGCTTTGTAGCAGACAGTTTTGTGTACTATGCCTAGGCCAGACTGTAAGCGGCTTAGTTATAGGTTGTCCAATCCCAAAATTTCAAGCCTGGTGGCATAAGGGATTCTATTGTGAGCAGAGAAGTAGAGTACCCTCCTCGTGAAATACCTCTGGACTCGCTCAATTGTTATAATTGTTATAAAGAACAACCACGGACCTCCGCTCCTTCCGCCAGAAGCTCAAAACCCACCTGTTTAATCTAGCCAGCCTGGCCTAATTCCAGCTCTCCCACCCCAGTCTGTATTTTTAAACTTCACGGGTTGGTCTTAAGGCTAAGTTTTTAATTTTTATAAATTTGTACAGGGTTCTAAAGTTTAATCCGATTTTAATTATATTTATTACTGTTTGTATGGTTTTAATTTGGTACCTGTACACCGCCCCGAGTCCCTCCGGGGAGAGGGGGCGGTCTAGAAATCAAATCAAATCAAATAAATAAATAATAATGTCTGTTAAACGGTGAGGATTCCAGACAGACAAGCTGTATCTGAGAACTGGTCTGGCAAAGGTTTTGTATGCCCTAGTTAGCAATACAGTGTTACCGAAAAAGAAACTTCGCAAAATTAAGTTAACAACTCTTAATGGCAATGCTGTTACAGTGAGCTCTAGGATGTAACTAGATGGCTGCGCAATTCCAAGGATAGTTTGGCTTGATAAGACCTCGTTGGGAATTTTTGCATCCAGTTTTGGTCGCCAAGATGTGAAAAATATGTGGAGACTCTAGGAAGAGTGCAGAGAAGAGCAACAAAGATGATTAGAGGACTGGAGACTAAAACATATGAAGAACGGTTGCAGGAACTGGTTTAGTTTAATGAAAAGAAGGACTAGGGGAGACATGATACCAGTGTTCCAATATCTCAGGGGTTGCCAGAAAGAAGAGGGAGTCAAACTATTCTCCAAAGCACCAGAAGGCAGGAAAAAGAAGCAATGGGTGGAAACTAATTAAGGAGAGAAGCAACCTAGAACTAAGGAGAAATTTCCTGACAGTTGGAACAATTAATCAGTGGAACAGAAGTTGCCTCCAGAAGTTGTGAATGCCCCAACACTGGAAGCCTTTAAGAAGATGTTGGATAGCCATTTGTCTGAAACGGTATAGGGTTTCCTGCCTAGGCAGGGGGTTGGACTAGAAGACCTGCGAGGTCCCTTCCAACTCTGCTATTCCGTTATTCTATGCACTGATTTGCTTTCCAATTTGAGGACATGTCAATATCTTCCTTCTTCTTTGGAAAACATTGTGAAGGGCTGTGATAAGTGAGGTTTGTGTGTCGACCAAATGCCCATGTTTATACTTACTGTCTTGTCTTGTAGACATGAAAGCCCGCTGGGTGACTTGGGACCAATTGGGAGGAGATGGTGAGTTCTAGTCCTACTTTAGGCATGAAAGCCAGCTGGGTGACTTTAAGCCAATCACCAGGAGATGGAGAGTTCTAGTCCTACCTTAGGCATGAAAAACAGCTGGGTGATATGAACCAGCCCTTCTCTCACAGTCCAACCTATCCTCAAAGGATTGTTTTCTTTGTGAGGAAAGTAAGAGGAAATGAATTAGATATATTTGCTGCGTTGAGTTTTACTTGAAAAAATGACAAAGGCAGGATAACAATAAATAACTTTTCAAAGAATAGATTTCATTTATGTTTATGAACTATAGCACTGTATGTGTCTTTGTGTGTGTATGTGTAAAACACATTTGGGGTTGGGGTGTATTTTACGGAGATGGGGGCCACCTAATTAAATGGATTACATACAAATAGCTCAATGTATGGAAAACAAGATAGGACAAACTATGACAGATTGATTGATTGATTGATTGAACATTTTAACTACTTTAATTGAGATGTAGTGTGTGAAATGCGTCAGGAAGAAAATGGGCAGTGGCTGTTTTTGTTTTCTTCGTGGCAAAGAAAGAAAATAATAGCATTTTTTTTTTTTGCCTCGCAGAACATTTCATGTACAGAGGAACTAAAACGGTGGGTGGACTCTGCCCAAATCAGCAAAACACACATCTTCTGTTGGCGTGTCCAAGGTGGAACTAGTCCATGGGGTTCTCCAAACTATGCAACTTTAAGACTTGGGGACTTCAATTCCCAGAATTCCCTATGCTGGCTGGGGGATTCTGGGAGTCGAAGTCCACAAGTCTTAAAGTTGCCAAGTTTGGAGACCTCTGGATTAGAGAGCAGAGAATTGGAAGAAAAGAGAAGACGTGAAGGAAGGGAAGGGAAAAGAATGAATGGAGGCATGAACTGAAGCGATAGACATAACAATTGTAGGTGTGCACTCAAGAAGAGGTGAGGAAAAAAGAAGATAAGGGTAGAAACTTTCAATCCGTTGGTATGCTGTAATTGAATTCCACCATGGCACGATCAATACAGGTAGTCCTCAAGTTATGACCACACCTGAGGCCCAAATTTCCATTGCTATGCAAGACAGTTGTTAACTGAGTTTTGCCTCATTTTACGACCTTTCTGCAGTTGTGAAGTGAGTGTCTGCAGTTGTGAAGTGAAACCCTCTGGGCATTAAGTGAATCCGGCTTCCCCATTAACTTTGCTTTGAAGGTCAGGTGATGGCAACCATCCTAAACATCATAATCCGGGTAGTCCTCGACTTATGGCCACAATTGAGCCCAACATTGCTGTTGCCAAGTGAGACAGTTGTTAAAAGTGAATTTCATCCCATTTTCCCTGCTCTGTTGCCAAAGTTATTACCTTGTTTACCCAAAACTAAAACAGGGTCTTATTTTCTTTTGACCCCTGAAATAAGTGCTTGGCCTTATTTTGGGGGAGGTCTTATTATTTTTGAGGTACAGGAAGCGGCGAGCGTGGTTACCTCATGGCTGCTGCTACGTTGCAGTATTTTCGGGGAGGGCTTATTTTTGGGGGAGGGCTTATTTTAGCGCATGCACTCAAAAGCCCGATTGGGCTTATTATCTGGGGAGGTTTTATTTTCAGGGAAACAGGTTAAATGAATCATTGGTTAAGTCAGTAATACGGTTGTTAAGTGAATTCTGACTTCCCCCATTGATTCTGCTTGTCAGGAGGTCGCAAAAGCAGATCACACAATTCCAGGACATTGCGACAGTCATAAATAGGAGCTAGTTGCCAAGCGACTAAATTCAGGGCTCAATTGTGGTTGTAAGTCGATTACTACCTACGTCAGGGGTGTCGGGAACTTTAAGGCTTGTGAACTTCAACTCCCAGAATTCCTGGGAATTCTGGGAGTTGAAGTCCACAAGTCTTAAAGTTCCCAAGTTTGGACAGCCCTGACTTAAGTGGATGACAAATATTCCCTTGCCCAATCTATTCTTTGTTCAGACCAGGCCAATCCAGTTGTTTTGGGGTGGTTTGGCACTTTTTAAAAAGCCAATCTTCTGGAACAGGAAGTGGTTTGGGAGAGCAAAGTTAGCATGCTCCAAGTCCCTCAATTGTGGTCTGGAAAAAGGATGGAAAGTTCTGGAATCCCCCGGAATAGACTGCTCCAAAAATAGAATTTTTCACAGATCTACCGTAGAGGCAGAATATGATCTGCAACTGAGATGAGCGGGATTAATCCAAGATATTGTCCTAAAGGTAAAGCTAAAGGTTCCCCTCGCACATATGTGCTAGTCGTTCCTGATTCTAGGGGGCGATGCTCATTTCCCTTTCAAAGCCGAAGAACCAGCACTGTCCGAAGACGTCTCCGTGGTCATGTGGCCGGCATGACTCAACCCCCAAAGGCGCATGGAACGCTGTTCCCTTCCCACCAAAGGTGGTTCCTATTTTTCTTCTTGCATTTTTTTACGTGATTTCGAACTGCTAGGTTGGCAGAAGCTGGGACAAGGAACTGGAGCTCACTCCGTTATGCGGCGCTAGGGTTTCGAACCGCCGAACTGCCGACCTTTCTGATCGACAAGCTCAACATCTTAGCCACTGAGCCACCACATCCCTTTAAGATATCGTCCTACTTGACTTTAAAAAGTCAACATTGGATGGTGTGTGGTCTCCATTCCAGGAGTAAAGATGACATAGCTATGGAAAGTTTGTGGGAATCTTCACAACACAAGAACGTATCTCAAAGAATGATATGTTTTAGGGACGAGTTGGTGCCTCCCTTAGGAATGGTCCTTTATCTATGCCTATACCTGCCACCACAGGTGCAGTTGGGAGTCTTAAATGATATAAAGATACACCTTCTCCATTATCTAGATCGTTCTCCAACCCTTCAAGTAGAACATGGGAGACATTAAAAAAACCCTCATGTTATACAGTACAATAGTAGAGTTGGAAGAGACCTTGGAGGTCTTCTAGTCCAACCCCCTGCCTAGGCAGGAAACCCTATACCGTTTCAGACAAATAGCTATCCAACATCTTCTTAAAGACTTCCAGTGTTGGGGCATTCACAACTTCTGGAGGCAAGCTGTTGACAGGTTCTATCATCAACAGAAGAGAATATTGGTAGCTCAAGGTTGAACTGTGGGTTGGTAGATTCTTGCAGACATTTCATGACCCTACTAGGGAACATCATCAGGGCTAGAAGGGAATAGGATTTGGGGAAGGGAGCAGGAAGAGGAGGAGGAGAGGGGAAAGGTGGAGAAGGAAGAGGAGGAGGATTGTGGGGTCCTGGGTGCTCTCTGAGCTTGGTTGTTTTCTTGCAGATATTTCATAACCCAACTAGGTAGCATCATCAGTTCTATGTGGATAAATTCTACCATGCCATTGCAACTGTTACCTTCACTTTTCTGACATTTCCCTGTCCCTTATGGGTCCCCTTGGCGGTACACTGACTGCTTTGCATTGTCTTTTGCAAAATCTGCCAAATTTGCATTTAATTAGATTAGAATATGAGTAGATCTTCTAAGTTTTCCTTACTGACTCATTCAGAATGGGGAACCTGGGGATAGCATGGAACACTTCTGAAGCATGGATCTCTTGAGGCAATGTTTCATTAACTGAATTAGGTAACAGCATTAATGCTGGTGAGTGTGAGATCTGTTCATCAGCACCACTGTATATAAAGATGCTACTAATATACAGGCACTGATGAAGTTACCTAGCTGGGTAATGAAATGTCTGCAAGAAGAAAGCTCAGACAGCTCTCTTTCTTTTTCATCCTCCTCCTCCATCTCCTCCTCCTCTACTCCACAAACCCAACTTCCTCCTAGCACTGATGATGTTTCCTAGTTGGGTCATGAAACGTCTGCAATAAAACCACTAAGCTCAGAGAGTATCAAGGAGCCCACCGTTTTCCTCCTCCTCCTCCTCTTCCACAAACCCCAATCCCTTCTAGCTCTGATGATGTTCCCTAGTTGGGTCATGAAACGTCTGCAAGAAAACCCCCAAGCTTGGAAAGTGTCTAGAATCCCACAGTTCCACCCTGACCTACAAATATTTTCTTTCTTTTTTTCGGGTAACCTTTTTAAAGAATGTCTCAGCTACCCCCACTAGAAATCGATTTCACAGTTGAAAGCTATAGAGCACATTGATTGAGAATGGGTACGGTAATTGACTCTTGCAAACCCTTGCTGAATCTCCCCCCTTTATACCCACGTGAATTATTGCGGTGTCAGTTTGAGCTGCTTCCATATCCTTTTCTGCTTGTTTTGGACTTCAGATATGTTTTGACATCTGTCGCTTTGGTAACAGACCTGGCCTATGTTAGGGTTTTACTTCATATGGTACAGAACCAAAACAGTTCTTTATTTTTCCATACAACCCTGTTAACGGTGCAAAATATAATTTCCTACCTCATTCTATTTTCCATCAATTTCTATTCTTATTTAATCTATTCCTTTCATATGTTCTGTTTCTATGTTCTGTTACTCCTTTGTGTATAAATCTTATGGAGTTTTTTATTTTAATCTTAACTATTTCTTAGCTCTTAGGGGTTTTTTTTTCCTTTTAATTTTCCTCTTCGCTATGTTCTTATTCTCGCGGATATAAATGGTATGAGTTTTTAAATCATTTCTTAGTTCTTTAAAAATTTTCTGTTTTCAATGTTCTTGTTCTTGTATGTATAAATCTTAAGTTTTTAAAATATGACATCATAGCTTTTCTTCAAAAAAAAATCTTTTCTATGTCTATAATACTATGTGTATAAATGTATGGTTTTTTTCCTTATTTATTAGCTCTTAGGTTTTTTTTTTTTTAAATCCTATTTTCTGTGTTCATGTTTCTGTGTATATATATATATTTCATTTCCCCCCTTTATCTTAACTATTTCTTAGATTTGCTTTTTAATTTTCTTCTTCTCCATGTTCTTATTTCTATGTGTATAAATCTTATGGTATTTTTTTTTACCTCCACAGGAAACAAAGACTTGTTTGGCCACCTAATGAGAAGAAAGGACTCCCTGGAGAAGAGCCTCGTGCTGGGAAAGATTGAGGGTAAAAGAAGAAGGGGAGGAAAGAGAATAAGGTGGCTGGATGGTCACTGAAGCAGTAGGCATTAAATGGACTCCAGAGGATGGTAGAGGACAGGACAGCCTGGAGGAACATTGTCCATGGGCTCACGATGGGTCGGACACGACTTTGCAATTAACAACAATAACTGCAGGCTACTTCTTCTGATTGCTAGCTGCATTTCGGCAGTTCAAATCTCACTGTCTAAAGGTGGACTCTGCCTTCCATCCTTCCAAGGTGGGTAAAATGAGGACCCAGATTGTTGGGGGGGGGGGGTTTGGGGCATAAGCTGACTCTGTAAACCGCTTAGAGAGGGCTGTAAAGCACTGTGAAGCGGTATATAAGTCTAAGTGCTATTGTGGTTTAGCAAACGTGCCAATACATGAATCTCGAATCTGTACTCACCGCCAGCAGATGACCCAAGGCTACAGAAAGACCGATGGCCAGTGGCGCTGACCCAGAGACGTCCGTTCGCCTCTTGTCCGTTGTGGCGAGCACACAAAGCACCAGCTGCAATGTAGCAATGATTTCGATGCCCAGGCCTTGACCAGGATTCACCCCCTTGGCCAACTGCAAAAGGACAAGACCACAAAGAGAAGCAATCACAGCTCTGCACCAGGATGAAGCTGAGTTGGACACTGGCTCAATTAATGGCCTCAGTGGGCACTTTATGACTGCTAAGTTCATTTAACAAACGCTGCAAAAAAAAGGTCCTAAAATCGGGATGGACACATGATCAGACCGACCCGTTTTACAACCATCATAATTTGTTCCATTACAGCCCTATGTCCGAGACTACCTGAATTGCTTTGTCATCAATACGGTTGTGTGTTTCATGACACTGCATTCCCCTCCCTTATGTTTTTACAGCTCCAAGCAACATAATAAATAAGCTGATTAGAGAGTCAGAAGCCAAAATTAAATGCCATTCCAAAGAGGAAGATTTGTTTAAACTTAGGGTAGAACTAGGGGTGAAATGCTAAAAGTTCACCCGAACTTGTATTTCCGACGATCAGATGTGACACACAATATTGTAGGTTTCCGGTAACTTCAAAATAGCTTCTGAGAACTGGGCAATGGATAATAATATGGAGGAGGAGTAGAAGTGCGGGAGAGGGGGAAGGAAGGAAGGAAAGGAGGGAGGGAAGGAGGGAGGGCGGGAGGGAAGAAAGCAGGAAAGGAGAGGGAGGGAGGGAAGGATGAAAGGAGAGGGAGGGAGGGAGGATAGAAGGAGAGGGAGGGGAGGGAGGGGAGGAAGAAAGGCAGGGAAGGGAAGGGAGGGAGAGAGGGAGGAAAGAGGGAAGGAAGGAAAGAAGGAAGGAAAGAGAGGGAAGGAGGAAGGAAGGAAGGGGAGGAAGGAAGGGGAGGGAGGGAGGGAGGGAAGGAAGGAAGAGCAGGAGGAGAAGGAGGAGCTGAAGGAGGAAGGAAAGGGGAAGTGATTAAAAATGCAATCAATTACTATCATTTTACTACATTTTGATGGAAACAGGCATTTTACCTCTGGTATCTGGCCAGAAGTGCTCCATAATGAACAATGGTTTTGCTCAACAACGGTGCACCATCTTGTTCACTTTAGGACCATCACAGAAAAAGGTTATAAAATCGGACATTGTCACATAGAGACCTCCTTTATGACTGTTACGACTTACAGCTGAAATTACTGACTCAATTACATACGTAAGATGGGGAGTGCTTCTATGCATCATTATGTGTGGGTTTTTTAAAAAATCTGTCACAGGCTGACCTCTCTAAACATTAAAACCATGAAACTAGGGGAGATATTAAATTATAATAGAGGAGTGTGCCATAGATCTATAACAGACACCATAGCCTAGAGAGAAAAATATCACAAATTTAAAAGGCACGCCCTATTTGTGACAAACTAAACACTTGCGGAAATAATACAATTTGTGCAAGGCGTTGCACGCTGAAGGGAAGGCACAGAAACTCCAAAACACTCCATACAAAGAAGGAGTGGGGCTTCCATCTTGACTTTTTTGACCGCCTTCCTTCCCACAGATACTCATGGCATGGGAAAAGACCTCCCTGCTTCCTCACATTGGTGCCCTTTGGAATGTCTGAACTATCATCAAAAACCAGCCTGGGCGTTTTCACAGAGGAAACCGCGGCATGCGAGGCGGGGGATGGTCCATAGGCAAGGCAAATAGATCTAGGCTGCAATATTCCAGATTGCCACAAGGAGGAGACAAAGAGCCGGTGGGAAATTATCTAAACTCTTGATCACCATCTAGTGGCCCTCTGAAGTTTCGTCAGCCTGGCTCTTCTTTGAGAAAAAAGAACAATCTGTGAGTTTTTATTTTATTTATTTTGATCCCACCCTTATTGTGGTGAGGTGGGTGACAAACAAAGTTAAATAAATAACAACAACAACAATAAATAAATAATAACAATAAATAAATAAATACAGGCACAAATAAATATTTTTTATAAATAATTCAAGGGGGCAAACATATCTAATACTCATCCCATCTCCTATTTTTCCCACAATAACAACCATATGAGGTGGGATGGGCTGAGAGAGAGAGAGAGAGAGAGAGAGAGAGAGAGAGAGAGAGAGAGAGAGAGAGAGAGAGAGAGAGAGACTGGCCCATAGTCACCAAGCTGGTTTTCATGGCTAAGATGGGACTAGAACTCACTGCCTCTTGGTTTCTAGCCCGGTGCCTTCACCAGTAAGCCACAAAGCCCCTTGGTTCTCTGCCTTCTTACTCCTGAGCTCTATCTTGACAAATCTCCCCCAAGCTTGTCCTTTGTGACCTGCTGGACTAAGCCACCCTTCACGTTCATAGCCGCGTCAGCTGGGGTAATGACAACTGTGGCTCCGGAGTGCTGGAGGGCTGGAGAGAATCAGCCGCCGATGAACTAAATAGGAAGAATTGTCAGAATAAATGTCAAAGTGGACTAAGTGCTACTGTGGAAACATGTCCCATGATATCTAGGTTGTTTGTCAGACTCAGTGAGAACACACAGTTCGCACGTTCCTGGCCTCTGCAGCCATGACCCCGAAGTTCGTACGGAGCATCGGAGCATCGGCAGCAAAAGGCCAGAGTTTAATTGGCTGAATTAAAACGCTCCCTGCTCATACTTGGATCTGCAGACAAACAGACAGTCGCAAAAGGCCTCGTCTTCACTGCCAGCCCCACACTTTTACTCTTGGTGCCCAGTTCCCCACGGGCCCCAGACATCCCTTCGAGACTGATGGTTTACCTCTTGAGGTTTTCAGACTCCTTTGGAAGAATGGGGGGAAATGTTATTTGGACACCGGAAGAGATAAGGAGAGCATGTCAGCCGTGCGTTAGAGAGAGATGGGAGGAAACGTGGTGGTGCAGGCGGGGGGGGGGGGGAGAGGAAGGAAGGAAGGAGGAAATGGAGGAGAAGGTGAAGAGGAGGAGGAGGAGGAGGAGGAGAGGAAGGAAGGATGAAATGCAGGATGAGGAGGAGAGGAAGGAAGGAGGAAATGGAGGTGAAGACGAAGGCGAAGAACAGGAGGAGGTGGAGAGGAAGGAAGGAGGAAATGGAGAAGGCAAAGATGAAGGCGAAGAAGAAGAAGAGGAGGAGGAGGAGGAGGAGGAGGAGGAGGGGAGAGAGACAAGGAAGAGGAGGAAGAAGAAGATTGTGGGTTTCTTGCAGCTCTCTTATTTTTCCTGTTTCTTGTGGACATTTCATAACCCAGCTAAGTAACATCAACAGTGCTAGAAGAAAGTGATTTTTGTGGAGAGGAGGAGGACGAAGAAGAGACATGACATTTCCAGGCCATCTTAAAGATTTTCTAAATGCATCATGCTAAATTTATATTTTAAACCTTCTTTCCTTTTTTCCTTCTGCCTTTCTTGAGTTCACTTAACTCAATCTATTCACGAATCAAAGTATTGTTTGAACACAGAAATTGCTTTATTCATGACCTGCTGTACTGTCGGCCGATCAATATTGGCTTCTCTATACAACACCCCAGTGGGGAAATTCAATTTTTTTTACTACCGGTTCTGTGGGCATGGCTTGGTGGGCGTCGCAGGGGAAGGATACTGCAAAATCTCCATTCCCATCCCATTCCTGGGACCAGCCAGAGATGGTATTTGCAGTTCTCCGAACTGCTCAAAATTTCCTCTACCGGTTCTCCAAAACCTGTCAGAACCTGCTGAATTTCACCCCTGCAACAACCTGAAGTGACTTTCTAACCCTCCACATTTTGGCTCTCCAAACAGCCTCTGGATAATTGTTTTGCTTCAGGTTCTTCTCCCCCCCCCCCCCCACCTTCTTTTCCCAGGAATTTCATTTCCACCGTTTGAACAAAAAAAAATGCAGATAACAGGGGCACAAAGTCAGGATTCTCATTTTTCTCTCTGAACTTTAATGCACAAAGGGATAGAAAAAGGAAACAGGAAATGAAGATAGAACAAAGAATTCCAGATGATATTGTTCTCCGGTGTTGAGATTTTTTTCCCCCACCTCTCTGCATTTTTATTTTTTTATTTTTGCAAAGAATGGGTAGCAAGGGAAGAAGAAAAAAATCCATTGCACAAACACGACACCGAGACAAATGCAAATCTTGTTATATAAAATGAAGTCGTGGGCATGCAATCAAAACACAGTTTGGGTAGGCAGCAAGCTAACCAGGATTTAATTCTTTGTTATATAAGACCGGTCTAGAGAATTCAACATCAACTTTCCCCAACAAACCGAAAATAGATGAAGATCCGAGTCACCCAACATGCTCCAACAAATCTTGGCCACTGAGTGGCCACAGATGTTTCTCCACCAGTTGTGCTTAGCAACCCATGTAGGAAGGTGATGGTGTCCAAGTGATGTGCTTCCAAGATTTTGGGATTGCAGGCCTCGGTTAAGACAACAACCCTCAAAATATTCGAACGATCTAGCTGAAAATCGCTTCAATTTAGCATTCTGAAGGCGATGTCTAAGACAGAGGTGTCAAACTGGATTTCTTCCAGGGCTGAATCAGCATTGCAGTTCTCCTCTGGGGGCCACCAGGGTAGCGGGGAGAGGATGGGATGGATGCCTCCTCCAGCACCATGCCAGCCAAAATGGAGTGCGGGGAGGGGGTTGTTTTTATCCTGGACAGCCTCCTGCAGCACCCATTTTTGGCCAGCAGAGTGCTGCAGGAGGATGCGCAGGCCAAAAACAGGGCATCCGGGGGGCTGCATGAACCCCCCTGTACCCAGTTTTGGCTGTCAGAGACCCCACGGGCCGGTCCTTTGCTGTTTGTAGGCCAGCCCCATGGGCCAAATTTAAGCACTCCGCAGGCCTAGAGTTTGACACCCCTGTCCTAAGATATCTGGAGGACACCAATTGAGAAGATGATACATATTGTGTAGTGGGCTTCAGTAAGCAGGAACCAGACCAGAATAGCTGCAACAGCATTCATTGACTCAAAAATGGAACTGAGGAACTGCGAGCAAATGCCTGTGATTTATACTCTAGGCCAGAGGCCTTCAAACTTGGCAACTTTAAGACTTGTGGACTTCAACTCCCAGAATTCTCTGGAATTCAGCATAGCAGGCTGGATAATTCTGGGAGTTTATTTATTTATTTATTTATTTATTTATTTATTTATTTATTTATTTATTTATTTATTTATTTATTTATTTATTTATTTATTTATTTATTTATTTATTTATTTATTTATTTATTTATTTATTTATTTATTTATTTATTTATTTATTTATTTATTTAAACGTATTAGTCACCCCCTCTCCCCACAGGGACTCGGGGCGACGTACACAAGCAATCATACAGAGGAGGTAAAAAATAAATAAATAATTACAATGCTGAAAAAGGTTAAAACCTCAATAACATTAATAGTTTAAAAACTAAAATTAACAATTAAAAATGACCTAGGGGTGGATAAGTTGTCGAGTTATGCCAGGCCGGCTAGCCGAAACAGGTGGGTTTTCAGTTTACTGCGGAAGGAGCGGAGATCGGTTGTTGTTCTAATGTCTGGGGGGAGGTCGTTCCAAAGGGTAGGGCCCGCCACAGAGAAGGACCTACTCCTGGGCACCGCCCTCTGACAATCTCTAGAGGACGGCACCCGGAGGAGACCCTCTCTGTGTGAGCGAATGGGCCGCAGGGATGTATGGGGCAGGACACGATCCCGCAGGTAACTAGGCCCTATGCCATGGAGCGCTTTGAAGATGGTAGGCCACAAGTCTTAAAGTTGCCAAGTTTGGAGACCCCTGCTCCTTAACCAATCATAAAACTAGAAAAAGCCCCCTCCCCAAATATAAATGTTCTAAATTTCCCTCCAAAACTGTTGGGGTCATCTAAAGGTTAGTTTCACTTTAGCACAGTTAACAGTTAGGGTCATCTAAAGGTTAGTTTCACAGTTACCACAACTACATACATTCAATACATAACAATATAAAACAAGGACTATCTGTTGGTTCGGGCAAAAGGTCCATCTTTACTTCTTATAGGGACCAGGCAGATATCCCTGAGATGCTTCCAAAAAGGAGGGACATCATTCTCCTGCACGGTTTTCATGCAGCTGCCGTGTGGAAGCATTTCAGAGGCAACTTCGCCCAACCTGGATTCAACATTGAGACTTCAAGACTGAAAACTCTCAACCGACTTGATCTTCACAAGGTTCAAGACTATTCTGGAGAGAGAGCTGATGTTGCGATGATACGACGTGCAATCTTGGAGCTCCAAGATTGCAGTCGATATTTCTGCCAAGGGGCGGTCCGTTTGGACCTAAACCGTCCCGAAGAGACGGTAATAAATAAGAGTAAGTCCTGCTGACCTTAGGGACACTGCAAAGTCTCTGATTGATCTAGGAGAAGCTCTTTTTCCTGAAGACAGAAACCCAGCCTTGAAGCTGCTGAAGTTGGGACAGCTCAGGAATGGAAAGAAAATAGAAAAGAATAGTGTGTCGGATTGGTGAGGAAATTTTATTATTAGAAAAGAGACTATCCAAAGAAAATTAAAACTAAATTAAAATTGAAGACAAAAGAAAACCAGCGGCGAAATTAAGCTACATTAAACTTAGTGTGTTATTCTTTTTCTTAAATTCTCTTTTTACAAATGGAAGTTCTGCAAATGTTTCCTATTTTTTTAAATTGGAAAACTCAGTTTTTCTTCTAATTTTTTTTTTTTTTACTTTTTCTATATATACTTGTGGATTAATTTTTTTTTGCTTTTCTACGTTTGATTGGATTGGGGTTTTTTTATTAAGAATTTTTCTCCGTAAGTCTGCTATTTAAAAAGGGCTGTAATAGCAGAGAGAGGAAAAAAAGTAACACTGCCACTTTAAGGCTGGAGGCTGAATCATTGTATTTTTTTCCCGCTCTTTGATCATTGGAATTCCTTTCAGTTTATTTATTGAGAGTGATAGTGGAAAGAGCACGATTTGTTTGTTTCAGAGTTTTCGCAGTGAAGGCACAGTTTTGACTTGGAAGATTATAATGAACTTGTTTGGAATACAATAAATGCCTCGAATGCTATAGTGGCAGTGTTTATAAGTTGGAAGGATGGCGCAACATGAAAAAGAAACACTAATATTGCAAATGATTATGTTTAAAATTCAAAAGATATTAATAATAAGAGAGAAAATTGAGATGAGAATGGATGACGCAGAACAAAGAACAACAAAAAGAAATGGAAAAATTGAGAATATTTATCAAAAGAAGTTGAGGACAGAGTTCCAAAAATTGAAGGAAAAAGGGAACAAAGAGATAAGAAAATTGTGGATACCGACAGCATACTGAGTGTGATTGGTAACAGTAAGAGTGGACTATGGAAAGGTGGACTGGAACTCTACCTCAGACCTCAGACCTCAAAGTACAGAAAAAGAAAAAAGAGAAAATTTTATGGAAGTAAGGAGAAAAATCTTGACTGAAACATCGGTGATAACCAAAGATAAGTTGATGAAAGGAACAGATGGAGGGTTTCAAGTGCTAATAAGATATACAATGAGCAATGAGCTGCGAAAAGAAGTCCATAAAAGACCTACTAAGAAAACAACCAGAATATTAATTCCACAAATGACATAAGATATAAAACTGCACTACTACTGGAAAGATACAGGTTGATGTAGTGAAAGTCAAACTTAATTAAATTTAGAGTATTATATATAGTCATATAAATGAGTAATATTGATAATAATACATATATTGGTACTAGTTTGAGGATATGAAATTTTATACAAACTGCAAATGAAGACTACGAGAGGAGACTTAAAAGTATTTGTTATTAAATATAATCAATTTTTATTTAGAATATGTTAGAAAGATGAAATGTTATTGAATGGAATGCTATTGTATAGTTTTACCTCAAATTTAGGATATTTCATACAAAAGGATGTAAAAGCAATTTGTAGTCAAATGAATGTTTAATAATTATAATAATTTTTATATAATATACTAGATTGATGATATGAGAATTTGTTTGAAATGAATTGATAATTTGTGATCTTACATACATTTGAAAGTGAGGGCTATGGAAGTGATGCACAAAAACCTTACACCCAAACGACAAGCTGTACGTGATTGAAGAAGGTTCTATGTGTTATTTGTTGTCTGTTTTTGTCTGACCAAAAAAAGAAAAATATTCTTTTAAAAAAAAACACAAGAAATGATATACAAAGATTTTTGGGTTTGCGGAAATACCACCCCAAGAAAATAGAAATTAAGAGCTGGAAGAGACACCTGCAGCAATAGAAAAAGAAAGGAAGAGAGGAAGAGAGGAAAAGGAGGGAAAGAAGAGAGAAGGTAAGGAGAAGAAGATGGAAGGGGGAAACAGAGAAGGAGAGAGGGTAAGAAGGGGAAGAGGTAGTGAGAAGTAGGGGAGAGGTAAGGGAAGAAGGAAGGGAAAGGAGATGAGGAACGAAGATAAAGAAGGGGGAGAGGGAGAGAAAGGAAGAGAGGAGAGGAGAAGAAGTGGAGGGAAGGAAGATACTGAGGAGGAGAGGAAGATGGAAGGGAGAAGGAGAGAGGGTAGGAAGGGGAAGAGGAAGAGAGGAGGAGCGGAGAGGTAAGGGAAGAAGGAAGGGAAAAGAGGAAGGAAAGAAGTAGAGAAGGGAGGGTGGGAGAAAAAAGAAAGGAGAAGTTGGTGGTGTCAAAATAGGTGAGGGATGGTAAACAAAACAACCCGAATGGAATATTACAATTCTATAAATGGAATGACAAATGTATTAGAATTATGAATATATAAAAAAAGAATAATAATTATGTGAATGTATATATAGAGAACAAAAAATAAAAAAAACTTTATTAAAAAAAAGACTATTCTAATAAAAATTCAAGAGCAACCTACCTACTGGAGAAGACCAAGACACATCTTAGATCTTTATACTGGTTGTCTCAGAAGCCATCCAAATGTCACTGGGATGCCAATGAGGTTTAGATCTGACTGCAATAGGGTATTGTTGAAATGGTGCTCTTAATAAATGATTGGTTTTCTTTTGAAACTTGGCTCAAGGCTCATGAATCAATTAGGGCATCTTTTGGAAACCTGACAGACAGTCAGATCTAAACCTCTTTTGAATTATGGCTGAACTTTACTCATGTTTCTTTCCTCCCCACAGTCTGTGTCATAAATCACATTCTCGAACGAGGTGCACGCCTCACAAATTTGCTGTAGTAATCTGAGATCCAACTCTAGCCGAAGGTATGCGTGGAATGTGCTCCCCCCCCCCCACTTTTCCTCACCATGGCAACTTTTATGAGTTGACAGCCAGCAGAAATGGGCACTATTTATTTGCTTGTCAAATAAAAGTAACAAATTTGAACGAACAAAATGAAAAAAACGAAAATATGACAGGGATGATAGGCACTTTAGTGTTCTTACGCACAATCCCTTAGAAACCTCTTAATTATGGGATGTCCACAGAAGTGAAGTTGGAAATAAAACTGTGAAAGTTAATAGCTGAGACAACTGGCTCGGGTAAAATATTCTACATTTTGACAATTCTATTTCAAAAATTGATATATATTTTTTTACAATCAAATTTAAAACTGTTTACATTAAGCTTAGAACTGTTGCTCGCATGCGTTGCATTACGATTAAATGCATTACGATTAAATGCATTACGATTAAATGCATTACGATTTTAAATGCGTTGCATTACGATTAAATGCATTACGATTAAAACTAGAATAGAATATTCTTTATTGGCCAAGTGTGATTGGACACACAGGGAATTTGAATGCAGAATCCCCTCAGTGTACATGCAAGTAACAAATGTTAAATCACGATCATAATCGTAAAAGGCAATTGTCATAAATCATAAGATGCAACACTCGGTGATAGTTATAAGTTACTAAATAAAAGCAATCAGCATAAATCATAAGATACAAACAACAAAGTGATAGTCATAAGATGCTAAAGGGATAGGTAATAGGGGAGATGAGAAGGATAATAGTAATACAGCCCTACTACATGATTTGATATCCTCAGGGCATAAGACAGTGTTCTGGGAGTTAGCTGTTTAACAAAATGATGGCATGGGGGAAGAAAACTGTCCTTTTTGTCGTGCAATGCCTTATAGCTGTGATGGTGAACCTATGGCACATGTGACATAGATGACATGAAAATGCTACATGAGCCATTGCCCCAGTTCAGTTCTGCCACGCTTCTGGGCGTAACTCTCACTGGCCAGCTGGTCACCAGGTCTCTACCTTGCATGTGTGTGGGAGGGGGGTAGGGGGCATGCGGGGGATATGCATGCTTATGCGGGGGGGACATGTTGGAGGCCGTGCGTGCATTGCATTTACACGCATACTCGCATGCTTTGGGCACTCAGTCCGGAAAAGGTTAGCCATCCCTGCCTTAAAGCATCATCTTGAGGGAAGAAGCTGAAATTAAACTAAAAAACGTTTTTGAAACTTTAAAAAAAAGTCATTTATAGGTAAGACGCTACTTTCGTATGCAATATCTAAATCCGGCCGCGAGAGTCACAGTTCTAAACTATCCAGCCCAAGAATTTCGAGCCTTGTAGCATAAGGTGCTTTAGAGTGCAAAACCTGTCTTGTAAGAGTGCAAGGGGGCACTTAAGTCCCCTCCCTATGATATTCTTGGGAGATTGGGTTTTGGAGGCAGATCAGCCCTGGGGTTTGCTGCTGGGGGTTTGCAGGGGTTTGGGAGGTCCTTTCAATAAGATTCTGTGCAGTTTGGAGAACCCCCAAATCTCATTCCTGGATGGCCCAGCCCACCCCTTCCCTCCCAAGAGTCCCCACACTGCCCATTTTGGGTGCAGATAAGTGCAGGGCGTCTGTGGAGGCTTCAGAAGGCCAAAAACGGGCCCATTTCCAGCCTCCAGAGGGCTTCCGGGACCTGGGGAGGCCATTTTCACCCTCCCGGAGGCTCAAGAAAAACCTCCAGAGCCTGGGGAGTGCAAAAACGCCCCCCCCTCCGCCGCCATGGTGCAGGAGGCTGATTGGCCAATCCCACCATGGCCACACCCACTCAGCAACCAGACAAAGAACCTCTTGCTAAAATTTTTGAAGCCCACCCTTGGGTCACCCCCTCCTCCCTTATGAAGGAACCTTCCCCCCACCCAGAAATATCCTCTCATCATATCTCACAACCCTGCCTTTTCTTGTAATATTGAGGAATATTAAAAGCTTGGGAGTTGGGAATCAAATAAACCACATAGCAATTAGAGTTTGCAAGACTGTGGGTCAAGTCGCTGGCACCGACCTCAAGATCTCATTGTCATTTGGGGCATGATCTGCTTGTCATGCCGACCCCTGGAATAAAACTAAAGGCAATTCTCAAGAGGGCAGGGATAAGGCAATATGAGCCAGTTGTGTGCTGCAGCTGCCAAAAAAGCCAACCCAGTTCTAGGCTGCATCAACAGAGGGATAAAATCAAGATCACGTGAAGTGTTGATACCACTTTATAAGGCCTTGGGAAGGCCACACTTGGGATACAGCATCTAGTTGTGGTCACCATATTTTTAAAAATATGTTGAGACTCTAGAAAGAGTGCAGAGAAGAGCAACAACAATGATTAGGGGACTGGAGCATAAAATATACAAAGAACGGTTGCAGGAACTGGGTATGTCTTTAATGAAAAGGAGGACTAGGGGAGACATGATAGCAGTGTTCCAATATCTCAGGGGTTGCCCCAAAGAAGAGAGAGTCAAGCTATTCTTCAAATCACCCAAACATAGGACAAGAAACAATGGATGGAAACTAATCAAGGAGAGAAGCAATTAAAAAGAAATTTCATGAGAGTTAAGAACAATTAACCAGTGGAACATCTTGCCTCCAGAAGTTGTGAATGCTCCAACACTGGAAGTTTTTAAGAAGAAACTGGACAGCCCTTTTTCTGAAATGGTATAATGTTTCCTGCCTGAGCAGAGGGTTGGACTGGAAGACCTCCAAGGTCCCTTCCAACTGTTATTCTGTATTCTGTAAGAGAAGCTGGCATGTGAGTTGTGACATTTCACCGCCCAATTGGAATGTGGAGATCAAAAAGCCAATTTCATATAATACTGAATCAAGCTTGCAATCCGAGCTGGGGTGGGGGGGGGGAGGAATAAAAATAGGCAATTAAATTAAGAGTGAGTGACTTAGCCAACGTCTCCTTTTCAACTTCTATGTCAAACAAGGCATTTCATACAGAAGAGCTTTCACAACACAGCCCAAGAACAAGACATAAGTGGCTTAATTTTGCCAGAATTATTATTCTTATTAGATTTTTTAAATCCCTCTTTCATTAATTTATAAGTGACTTGAGGAGGTAAACTCCTTTTTTGTCCTATTTTCCCACAACCCTGTGAAGAAAGGATGGGTGAGAGAGAGGGATTGGTCCAAAGTGACGCAGCTGGCTATCATCTTTAAAGCAGTACTAGAACTCACCGTCTCCTGGTCATTGGCCCAGAATCACCCAGCCAGCTTTTGTGCACAAAGTGAGACTAGAACTCACACTCTCCTAGTGTTTGGCCCAAAGTCACCCAGCTGGCTTTGGGTCTAAGAACTCCCTGAGCTGTGACTAGAACTCCCAGAGCTGATTTTCATGCCTAGGTGGTACTAGAACTCATTGTCGTTTAGTTGATCAGCCCAAATCACCCAGCCGGCTTTTGTGCCTAAAGCAGAACTAGAATTCACTGACTCCTGGCAATTGACTCAAAGTCATCCAGCTAACTTTCATGCCAAGCTGGAACTAGAACTCACAGTTTCCTAGTGATTGATTCAAGTGGAATGCCCCCTCATCTTGCCACATGAATGAGCAAGAATGCTACATTTACCCATCATATTTTTTGCTAAATTCTCCCCTTTTCTGCAAGGATTTCCCCCCCCCCCATAATTGAACGAGAAACAATTAGGGGGGAAAATGAGGCAATTTTTCTAGGCTTATTATGGTTGACCTACACATATCAGCACCAAAGCAGAATTTGATTAATACTTAGATTGGAACCCACTAGGATTTCTCCAAATTGTGAATTCTACAAAATTCACATTTATAGTAAACCATATTTATAGCAAGTCACATTTATACACCATTCAAATGAGAAAATGAAAAGGCTATGCAGGAAGCAAAAGGCAAAGAGTCTACACCAGGGGTGTCCAAACTTGGGAACTTTAAGATTTGTGTCCATCAATCACCAGAAGTTTCATAATCCTTAGAAATGTGTTTCTCAACCTTGGCAACTTTAAAATATGTGGATTTCAAGTCCCAGAATTCTAGGGAATTGCATGCTGGCTGGGAAATTCTGGTAGCTGAAATCCAGGCAAGCTATCTGAAGAACTTTGAATTATAATGTTCTACCTTGCCAGGAAACACAGAGGACCAGAAAAAGAAAAAACAGATCTGTTTTCCCCCCCTTCCTTGGCAGTAATTCTTTAACCTTTACCTCTACGCACGCTCTCTGTCTCCCTCCCTTTAGTTGCCATAGGAAAAAGTTAACAAAAGTTTCCATGCCACAAAATTTACCCACAAGCTTGGAAACAGTTCCCTTGAGAACACAAATGAAACGACACCGAAACACACTAATGGGATCTTCTTGTCCCACACGTAGGAAAGTGTACTGCTATACCGCCAGCTATATAACGGAATAACAGAGTTGGAAGGGACCTTTGAGGTCTTCTAGTCCAACCCTCTGTTCAAGCAGAAGACCCTATACCATTCCGGAGAAATGGTTGTCCAGTCTCTTGTTAAAAAAACCTCCAGTAACGAAGCGCCCACAACAGAAGGACAAAAGGACAGAATAACAGAAGAACAGAATTAAAAGGGACCTTGGAGGTCTTCTAGTCCAACCCCCTGCTCAGGCAGGAGACCCTACACCATTTCAGACAAATGGTTGTCCAATCTCTTCTTAAAAACCTCCAGTGTTGGACCATTCACAACTTCTGGAGGCAAATTGTTCCACTGATTAATTGTTCTCACTGTCAGGAAATTTCTCCTCAGTTCTAAGTTACTTCTCTCCTTCATTAGTTTCCATGATTAGTTGATATTTATGATAGCTATTAAAGGAGCCATAATTCACTGGGCTGTAAAAAAGACAGGAAATCCCAAAGAAGAGGACTTGCAAGATTCTACTATTATACAGCCACATGCAGGTAGTCCTCAATTTATGACCAGTGGCTTAACGGCCATTTGATAAACCAGCCTCACTTAAAAACCGGTTCCAAAGTCTAGAGATCTGCTCTTGCCCCTGGGCTCATGTGACTTAAAATATACAGTTTTGTCCTTGACTTACAACTATATTGGGGAGAAGAACTACCGCTGTTAAACAAGGCAGCAATGAAATGAAAAATGCCCGATTTTACGTCCTTTTTGCCTTGACTAAGCAAATCACTGTGACAATGAAAAAGAAGAACATTAAGTGAATCTGGATTCACTGTTTGGCTTGGTTGGTTGGAAGCCAGCTGGGGATATCGCAAACGACCCTGAGACACTACCGTAAATATAAAGCAGTTGCCAAGTGCCTCAGTTCTGACTCCATGACCGTGGGGATGTTTTAATGGTCATAAGGGCAAGGACCAGTCGTAAGTAACAGTTTCCAGCACTGTCATAACGGAGGAATGGTTATAAGTCAAGGAATGGCTCTATTATCCTGTACACTCCCCATAGGGGAGTTATTCTTCTAACAGGTAGCTTCTCAAACGCCAGTTTTGAGAAAAATCAAAAGTCCAGCTTCTATTCTTTACTTTTGTGTCTTCCTAACGCTACTGTTAGATAAAACATTTAGCGTTTGCACAGGAAGAAGGTTTTTGTTAATATCCATGCAGCTGCCAATTGGAGACCTTGTGGTCCCAGGTCCTTAAAACAAGGAAGCTGCAGAGAAAGGTAAAGGTTCCCCTTGCACATCTGTGCTAGTCGTTCCTGACTCTAGGGGGCAGTGCTCATCTCCGTTTCAAAGCTGAAGAGCCAGCGCTGTCCGAAGACGTCTCCGTGGTCATGTGGCCGGCATGACTCAAAGTCGAAGGCGCACGGAATGCTGTTACCTTCCCATCAAGGTTGGTTTCTATTTTTCTACTTGCATTTTTACGTGCTTTCGAACTGCTAGGTTTGGCAGAAGTTGGGACAAGTAACGGGAGCTCACTTGGTTACGTGGTGCTAGGGATTCGAACTGCCAAACTGCTGAACTTTCTGATCGACATGCTCAGCGTCTTAGCCACTGAGCCACCAGTAGACTTGTGTAAATCTCATGGGAGATCTCATGACACCCCTTGAGATGTTGGTGGTCTCATACCGGACCTTTGTAAGAAGAAATGAGTCAGAACTGGTTTATTCTGCCATTTGGCCCATCCTAGAAGACAGCAAAACTGTATCCTAAGTGGTCAACAGATTCTCCCCCTCAACACATACACACAAATCCCTCTGATAATTCATCTGGATCCTGAGGCATTTTACCAACATACAAATGTTACCAAGAAGTCCATGAAAAGGGAACCGACTCCAAGAGCAGCAGTGGAAGAGGAGGAGGAGGAGGAGGAGGAGGAGGAGGAGGAGGAGGAGGAGGAGGAGGAGGAGGAGGAGGAGGAGGAGGAGGAGGAGGAGGAGGAGGAGGAGGAGGAAAGGAAATTCAGGTCATCGCTGCAAATTTCAGGCTTTGAAACCTAGAGGCAAACTGTTAGTGACTTGGAAACGTAGGTTTTGTGTCCAAAACTTTTTGCAACCTTTAAAAAGTTTAGCTGACCACTTTGTAGATGATTTTTCTCTCTCTCCTTTTCCCAAATATTTCTCTCTCTCTCTCCCTCTCCCCCTCTTCTCTCTCCATAATAAAAAAAATGAGGGGGATTGACTAGCTGAACTGAGAACGAGGTGGGCAACCTTCCATTCCAAATGTGGAAAATTAAAATCTAGTAGTGGCTCCCAGATCTTCTGCATGGCTGAAATTGGTTTTTTCTTCGATCCTACCCACACCGCCACTACACCGCATCAAGAGAAATTATAATAAGAAATTGGGAAGGCAAAAAAACCCCCACTCTTTTCATTCAAATGTTAGAATTATTTTTTTTAAAAAAAATAGAACAGCGATTTACAAACTTGCCAACTTTAAGACTTATGGAGTTCAACTCCCAGAATTCCTCAGCGATTGAAGGTGAACTTGGTGTGGATATAACTTTTTGGATAAGCAATATATATCTTTGATATTTTTTCCATTTCTCAGCACTGTTTGTTTGCATGCTCAAAATTTAGGGCTGCTGAAGACATCTGCCGAATAAGGATCAAAGGAAATGAAAACTGGGGTTCTCTATGCATCCTTATACGAGTTATTTTTTCCCTGAGGCAAAAACAGACGGGAAATGAAACTTTCCTGAACAAGAAAAACAATCCAAATATCTAGCTGGACCTGCAAAACTTTGTCTAGACAGAGATGGCGCCCATGAGTTAAAAGTCTTTCCTGCCCCCTAGTGGCCACTACTAGGTTTGCAGCCCAAATGTGGAGCTTTCCAATAATTTTTCCAACGTTTATCATCACGTTTGCTAACCGAGAGGCTCCTTTTTAAAACATTTTGTTCCTAGGATAAGGAGGTTGCTTGCCTAATAAAGTCAGCAAACGATTGTTTATAGTACTCTCTTCTGTTTCTGTTCTCTGTTCGGAAGAAAAATGGATCCAAAAAGCAGAGGAATTGGCCTGAGGTGGCAAATAGTCAGTGAAACGTCTGTTCCCTCTCTTTCTGACTCGCTCACTGCATCTATTCATTGGCACTTCAGTCTTGCAAGTTGCCAAGAAGCTTCTCCAAAAAAAAAAAATGATTTAAGTGCAAAAAACAATTGAACATTAAAAGATAGGGCCAAAACAGCAGAAAGATAAAAGCCCAATGTGTTCTAACTAGGATTGGCAGGGGAAATTCCTCAACAGCAAAAAAATCAGGGCTTTTTAGCTAAGCTAGGGTGAAACTTCCTTTCCCTTCATTTATCCTCCCTTCCCCTTCCCCTTCCTTTCTTTTTCCTTTCTTCCCCTTTTTCTTTCCTTTTCTTCCCTTCCTCTCTCTCCTTCCTTTTTTCATTTCCCTCTATTTATACACCCTTTCTCTCTTTCTTCTTTCTTTTTTTCTGCCTTCCTTCCTTCTTTCTTAGCTTCCTTCCTTTCTCTATCTCTTCTCTCCCCCCTCCTTCTTTCAATCCCTCCCTCCCTTCCTCCCTCCTTCCCTTTTTTCTTTGGCTTCCCCATTGTTTTCCTTCCTGCAGCCACAGATGGCAATATCTAATGGACCAAGAATGGAGGTGGATAAACCGTACCATTTCGCCCCCAGAACAGAAGCCCTGATTTGCTATTGCAATTTAAAGATAATCAAATAAAAGCCAGCTATCTAGTTATTAAGAAAAAGAGGATTTGGGCTCCAATACTGCAACATGAAAAAGAAAAATGGTGATTCTCATTATTTTTCATGGAGCAATTTCCAAAAAGGGGGAAAGTTTTAAAATTATATTTTATTTTGAGAGAAGGGACTGCCCAGACAGACCACATTAATAGTCTCTTGCCCCTGAACAAGAGAGATATCATTCCTCATTTCTATGCCAACTGCTCTTCCTCTAACAGTAGTTAGTCTAAGCAGCTTTCTAGTCCTCATTGTGCCTCTGTGTCGTTTTCTATGACTTAAGGAACAAAGCTTCTTCCCCAAGCGGATTTCCTCTCATGATTTCCAACATTCTCTGATCCCACATTTGCAATGCTGCCGTAGTCAAGAGAATGGATATCTGGAATGAAGAATCAATGTTTAAAAAGCTAAGTCAACCTGGTGTTTGGCTAGTGTTCTCGATAGAGACCAGCTGTTGGATCAACCCTGAAGGAATGTTCCACTATGTGAAATGCTTTTACTGTAACTCAATAACTGAGCATGGGGTGTTTTGTCTTCCTCCCTCCCTCCCTCCCATCCATCCATTCATCCATCCACCCACTCTTTCCTTCCTTTCTTCCATCCACCGTCCTTTATCCATTAGCCATCCATCCATCTATCCACTACCCAACTTTCCATCCTATCTATCCACCCATCCCATCCCCCCTCCCATCCATCTACCCTTTCCTTCCTTTCTTCCATACACCCACCATCCTTCCATCCATCCATCTATCTACCCCCCCAACTTTCCATCCTACTATCTATCCACCCATCTTTCTTTCTTCCGTCCATCATTCCATCCTTACATCAATCCCTTCCTTTCTTTCATCCACTGTTCTTCCATCCATTATCCATCCATCCATCTATCCACCCACCCAACGTTCTATTCTATTATCTATCAACCCATCCCATCCATCCATCATCCATCTAACCTTTCCTTCCTTTCTTCCATCCACCATCCTTCCATCCACTATCCATCCATCCATCTATCCACCCACCCAACTTTCCATCCTACTATCCCTCCATCCAGCCCATCCATCCTTTCATCCATCCATCCATCTCTTTCTTTCTTCCATCCATCATCCCATCCCATCCATCCTTACATCAATCTCTTCTTTTCTTCCATCCACCATCCTTCCATCCATTAATCCACCCACCCACCCACCCGCTCACCCACCCACCCAACGTTCCATCCCACTATCCACTCAACCCATCCATCCTTTCATCCATCCACCTATCCCTTTCTTTCTTTCTTTCTTTCTTTCTTCCATCCATCCATCCATCCATCATTCCATCCTTCCATCAATCCTTCTTCCATCCACTGTTCTTCCATCCATTATCCATACATACATACATCTCTTCCTTCCTTCCATCCATCCATCCATCCACCCATCTTTTTAAAGTCATTAAAGGAAGAAGCAGAAAATGAAAAACTCTTCACACATTAAGTTGTGAGATATAAAGAAAGATTATGTGAATTTCTTCTTGCAAGTAGAAAAAGAAATTAAAGAAATGGTGGCCACTACTAGTATTTGTAAATGAGGGAGAACCTTGTTAGAATATTTAATTTAGTAGCTGTAACAGTAATGTGTACAGTAGATCAGAACAACAACAACAACAACAACAACAATTTGCTGCTGTTGTTCTTGTTCTTGTTCTTCTTCTTTTTGTTGTTGTTGTTGTTCTTGTTGTTCTTTTGTTGTTGTTGTTGTAGGCCAGAACAGACAGTTGCAGTTGATTGATTGGAGAGTGCTGGATCCTGCATGAGGCAATCTACGCTATGATTGGCTGCTGTAGGTATGAAGGGGGCGTTTCCATTCCCCCCCCCCCACGCCTTTTTTCTTCTGTGTATTCTGTATGTTGCTAATTTTACCTCATGAAGTTCTTGTGTACTTGACTATATGTTCTTCCTTTTCTGGATGAAAAAAACTACTGAAAATTTGAACATTAAACATATTTATATTTACATAAAAGACTACAAGTTTATGTCAGTGTCTCCGACTTCATCTGCACAGCTGTTGCCCAATTCCATGACCATCCTTCTATGTGGTGGCCCCTAAAAACTGTCACTAAATATGCATGGGGGGAAAAGTGTTGGTATAATTTGAGGAAATCCCCTTTATTTTAGCCACTGGAGAAGATTTTTGTTCCATGTGAACATGGCTTTTTTGAACATGGATTTTTTGTTCCATGTGAACATGGATTTTTTGAACATGGATTTTTTGGTCCATGTGAACGTGGACAGGCAAACTGGATCTCATCGTGTAGGGAGTTTGCAAAGTACGGTCAAAAAGACAAGATGCAATGCGCATAAAAACAGTTGAGGCTTTGACTGGACCATGTTAGCCACCTATTTTCCTTTTTTTAAAAATCTTATCCTGTGGACCTCTTGCCATGCTTCTGTCTGCAGTATATCGGGACCCACCTTCTCCCCCAGTATTCGATCAGCCTGGTTTTAAAGGGAGGCAGATAAATAAGAAGCAACACTTTGCTTAATTTTTTTAAAAAAAAAACTACAAAAAAGATGTCAGGGCTTTGGAAAAACTGCAAAGAAGAGCAAATAAGATGGCTTTGAGACAAAAACATATGAAGAACAGTTTCAGGAATTGGGAATGGCCAGTCCAAAGAAAAGAAGGACAAGCAGGGGCATAATAGCAATATTCCAGTAGTTGAGGGGCTGCACAAAGAAGAGGGGGTCAACTTATTTTTCAAAGCAGCAGAAGGCAGGAGAAGAAGCAACAGATGGAAAGTAATCAAGGAGAGAAGCAATTTGGAATTAAAGAGAAACTTCCTAACAGTGAGGACAATTAACCAGTGGAACTGCTTGCCACCAGAAGTTGCGGGTGCTCCAACATGGAGGTTTTTAAGAAGAGGCTGAACAGCCACTTATCAAAATGGTGTAGGTCTCCTACTTTTGCAGGGGGTTGGACTAGAAGACCTCCAAGGACCCTTCCAGCTCTATTCTGATTGACCGATTGTTTTAAAGCTTGGAAAATTTCAGATCAAAGCCAAGAGAAATTTTGAGCTGTTGCCACATGTCATAAAGCAGGGATCCCCAATTCCCAAGCTGTGCCCCACTACCAGGCCTTGAATCATTTGGAACTGGGCGCAGAAGTGGCGGGCAAGTGCATGCATGTGCATACCCACTTGTGCAAGCAGCAGCCAAGTGCGTGCGTGCGTGCAGCTCCACTTGTGCGATGGGCCTGCTGCTCATGCAAATGGAGCTGCATGCATGCGCTTGCTCGCCATTCACGTTGAACCATCCCCTCTCCCCTTTTCCCCATTGAGCCGCAAAGCTGGAAAAGTTGGGGAACTTGGTCAAAAAGAACCACGCAACCCCTTGGATTCTGTAAAGTGGGCCAGGAAGTTGACCCATTGACTGCTACAACTGACAGCTGCACAGAGGCATGTGCCAAGGGACATAGGTTATGCCTGAGGGTGCAAAGGGTGTGCCTACATGTGCAAGGGTGGAAGATGACCAAATGCTCACCCTTTTTGGTTATTCCTATTAAAGGAGACTGCGACCAAAGCATGAAAACTGAGTGGCTGCTGCGCCCAGTGTCTCTTTTGTGCACTGCTTAAAGAGACAGTTCTGGAGTGGGGCTGCCCAAAACTGGTGTCTCTATTTGCCTTGGTAACTATGAATATCTCCAGAGTGGTCTGCTAGAGAAGATAAGGGACCATTTATGAGCCCAGGCTGCTGATTGAATATCTTTGAATCTCTCCAATGGAGTAGTCTGCTAGAGAAGATTAAGAGTCCATCTATAGGTACAGCCTAATGGTTGACTTGTTTCTGTATTTGATGGAGACACTTGTTTGTGTTTGAATGGGCCACTCCCAGTTTTAATTTCTCTGTTGTTTTAAGAAAAACAGGGTAACTCATACACACAAGAGGAGGAGGAGGAGAGAGCTGGAGGGGACGGGGAGAGGGAGGAAAAAGAGGAAGAGGAGGAAAAGAAAGGAGGAGGAGGAAGACGAAGAAAGAAAAAAGAAGAACTGGGAGAGAGGAGGAAGGTAGGGATGGATGGGTGAAGGAAAGGAGGGAGAGAAGGGGAAGAGGAAAAACAATAGAGGGCAGGGGAAAAGGATTCCACTTCTTAAATTTCTGCCTGTTGCCTCTCTGTTACCAGCTAAGCCACCAGACTTACCTCTCAATTTTCATGCTTTGACAGCTACCAGTTTCATGCTAGTAAGTTCTGGGTTTGGGAACAGTGTACTTCCAAACCCTTCAAATTCCGCCACAGTCTTTGGCAAAGCATTTGGCTGAACAAGCAATGCAGGTTGCCAACGTGCTTTCCACAATGAAACTCCTCGGCTATCACCAGATGAGCAACTCATCCCAACATGGGGCAATTGGAAACCTGGAGCCCCGATATTTAAAATTTGCCTCGTCAACGGATAAATGCTCATCCTTTGCAACTTATCTCCCGCCACAAGACCAAATATGCCTTTATGTCCCCATTAACAGCTCAGTGCTCTGCCCTATTCTTATCTCTAGCTACACCAGCTGTCCTTTGCTTCACACCCAGCTTTTAAAAAGCACCAACTTTGGCGGGAGGCAAAATTTTATGAACAGCTCTTGGGGATAAAAAAAAGTTCCTGAAAAGCCCCTCAAAAGAAGAATCTGCCCTCTTGGTTTCCATGAAATTAATCTCTGACTGGCCAAAGAACTTTACCAACGTCCTCAATTCGTTTGGAGCAGCGGGTGCCAATTTATGCTTCCATCACCCATGAGGACTAGAATCTTTAAAAATCAACCCACCCGCCACCCCAGGGCAGTAACTGCACAGAAGAAGAGCTTCCCATCCCACTTACCTGGTTGAGTCCCAACAAGTTGCCTTCCAGATTGGTTGTGATGCCAGAAAGGATGGCAGTGCCCACCACAGCGCCCAAGCACTGCGCCACGATGTACATGACTGCCCGGAGAATGCTGATTTGGCAGCTGAGCAGAAGACCCAAGGTCACAGCCGGGTTCAAGTGGGCTCCGCTAATGTGGCCCACGCTTTGGGCCATGGTGGCGATGGAGATGCCAAAAGCCAAGGAGACTTTCACGTTGTCTTGGATGGGCGTGATGGTCTTGTTGGCCATCACGGGGAATTGGAAACCCAGAGCTGAGCCGATGCTGATGAAGATGAAGAGGCTCATGGCCAAAAATTCGGCCACGACAGCTCTCCAGAATGCTTTCTTCTTTAATTCACTAGCCATGGTGTTCTTCCTTCTTCTTCTCTTTCTCCTTCTTATTCTTTCTCCTCTTTGCCCTTTTCTCCTTTCCTTTCTCCCCTTCTCTTCAGTTCCTCTTGTAGCCTCCTCAGCTGGCTTCCTGCTGCCTTAAAAACTGGGAAGTGAGAAAGACAGGAGAAGACGAATTATTTATAGGGTTCTGGGTGGCCAGGAGGAGGGAAGGGTGTTGTACAATGAGAGGAAAGAACCTCAAGCTTACTGCTCACTGTTAAACCGATGCAAAGCACCATCCGTTGCTTGCCAGTTTTTTTCCCTCCCTCTTCCCTTAGCTTCTCCCACCCACAAAACTTTTACTCCTTCACTTCTCCCTGTGCAGACTCAGTTCTTTGCGGCTGCTGCACCTTTCTCCTTTTTTGAATAATTCCTGATTAGCCAGCCACCACCGTAGCTCTTATTCAGGCTTTTAAACATCTTTTCCTCATCTTGCATATATGCAAAGACAGAAACTGGCCACAATTAAAGCCCCTTTTTGACTTTCTTAACCAGAAGTGCCCTAGTTGAGTGTTCTGGGAATGTTGGCAAGCACTTAAGACTCCCTTGCAAAGACCATAAAGAAGGGGGGGGGGGAATTTCCTGACCTTTAAATATTTTTTTAAAGAAACCAGAGGTGTAATAACCAAAGAGAGAGCGATTACTCTTTGCAGCCATAAGAGAGATAGCAGCCTTCTCCGATTGTGCTTTTTAGGGGTTGTGATCATTTTTTTCTCTCTCTCCGGATAAATGGTTGTTAGGAAGCTGATCCCACAAAGGACAAGTTTGCACAATCTGGGAAACAGGAAAACACAGCAGAAATATATATATACAGATATGATTTTTTTTTCCTGTTAAATGAACAGCAAAAGAAGTGGGAACTTCCACTCGCTTGAAAAGAGGCTCCTATCAGCTTCAGGTCCTGAGAGGCTGCCATAGAAACCCCAGCCTTGAAGCTCACCCAAGAATTTGGCTCACTCCATTTAAACTTTTTGAGTTTTATCTCAGATTCCTTCCGTGGCTTTTTTTTCTTTTCTCTTTTCGAGCCCAACTTGGTGACAGCAGATCTAGGCTTGGGATGTATTTTATTTGTATCTGACATTCCTTCTGGGTGAGTAGCCTCCAGGGAGCTGAAATAGCTTTAGCAGCCCTGCCTAAGCTGTGATCATATTCAGATTTAATGTAGACATTTGGAAGCTTTATCAGAAAGGAACTGGGTTTTTCTTCACCCGTCCTATCTCTTCCCTTCAAATACCTGTATGTTTTCATGAAACTCCGCTCCTCGACAAATTAACCTTCAGAGTTATCCATTTGGTACAGATCAAACTGAAACTGCTTGGATACCATGATGTGAAATTCAGCAAAAATAAAAAGACTTACAGTAAGTTTTATATCTACAGTGGGAACAATTAACCAGTGGAACAGCTTTGCTCCAACACTGGAGTTTTTCAAGAAGAGACTGGATATGTTCTAGGGTCTCCTACTTGAGCAGGGGATTAGACAAGAAGACCTCCGAGGTCCCTTCCAACTCTGTTTTCTGTGATTTTTAAGTTATTCTGCACTGTAACTGCACTTGATATGGGGCGAGAGTGGGGAGCTAAGAAAACTTTTCTGCTGGAAGCAATTTCAACCCTGGAAGGAGGAAAAAAAAAACGAAAACTTAAAGTAGTGTGTAGAGCTGTTTTCCATCACCAGGGACTATACAATTACAGGCTAGGTTTCTACATCAAAAGGGAAAGGAATTCTATAGATGGCACAGTAAGTGTCTATTTAGAAAAAGTGTATAAGACAACTTCTAAATGTATTTATGGCCCAGACCTGGTGAACCAACATCAAATGTTCCAAGTCATATGTTAGAATTTGATATGTTCTTATATCTATGAAGGGGAAGAGGTGGCTCAGTGGCTAAGATGCTGAGTTTGTCGATCAGGAAGGTCAGCAGTTGGGAGGTTCGAATCCTTAGCGCCGCGTAATGGAGTGAGCTCCTGTGACTTGTCCCAACTTCTGTCAACCTAGCAGTTCAATACAATACAATACAATAGTAGAGTTGGAAGGGACCTTGGAGGTCTTCTAGTCCAACCCCCTGCCTAGGCAGGAAACCCTATACCATTTCAGGCAAATGGCTATCCAACATCTTCTTAAAGACTTCCAGTGTTGGGGCATTCACAACTTCTGGAGGCAAGCTGTTCCACTGATTAATTGTTCTCACTGTCAGGAAATTCCTCCTCAGTTCTAAGTTGCTTCTCTCCTTGATTAGTTTCCACCCATTGCTTCTTGTTCTACCCTCAAAAGCATGTAAAAATGCAAGTAGAAAAATAGGAACCACCTTTGGTGGGAAGGGAACAGCGTTCCATGCGCCTTTGGGGGTTGAGTCATGCCGGCCACATGACCATGGAGACATCTTCGGACAGCGCTGGCTCTTTGGCTTTGAAACGGAGATAAGCACTGCCCCCTAGAGTCAGGAACGACTAGCACATACACGCAAGAGGAACCTTTACCTTTACCTATATCTATAAACAATACAAAATGTATTTCTCTCCCACACAACGCTGCAAGGGAAGCCAGTCTGGAAGAGAAGGGATGGGGTACAATTCAGCCTGTGAAGATTCATGGTCCGGCAAGGACTAAGCGGTCCTTGATTTATTACCACAACTTAGAAGGAAAATTTTCATTGTTAAGCATGATAGTTGTTAATTGAGTTTTGCCTCATTTTATGACCTTTCTTACCACAGTTGTTAAGTGAATTACTGCAGTTGTCAAAGTTAGCAACACGGTTGTTAAGTGGCTTCCCCAGTGACTTTGCTTGTCAGAAGGCCACCAAAGGGGATCGTGTGATTCTGGGATGCTGAAATTGTCATAAAGGCAAGTCAGTTGCCACGTGGCTGAATTTTGATCACATGACCGTGGGGATGATGCAATGGTCATGTGTATTTTTTTTTCGAGTGCCAATGTAACCATGAACAGTCACCAAATGAATGGTTGTAAGTTGAGGACTACCTCATGACTATCCAGTAACCAAACTGGATCTCTCCTGCATTCTTTGCAGAGCTTCCCAAGCTCAGTGCAATGTACATTTATCCCATTTCCTTTGCAGTAACAACAACCTTTTGAGGTAGTCTGAACTGAAAGAGGGAGACTGAGTAGGACAAAGTCCAACCCAGGAAGTTTCTATGGTGGAGGAGGATTAGAACCTAGATCTCCATTTTTCCACCTCCTCCTCCTCCTTCCGCTCCTCCTCCTCTTCCTCCTCCTCCCATTTTTGACTCCTCTCAACTACCAAATCCCTGCAATTTTTGACATTTTAAAACTGATTTGCCATTGCCTTCTTCCTAGGGCTGAAAAAAGTTTAAGATGATGAGTGACTAGAACTCACAGTCCCCTTGTGATTCCAATGCACTCCAAAACTTAACCTTCATCCACCAGCATGGAACTCATATCCAAAAAATGCAGAAAGTCCTTTGTTTGCTCTTTGTTGGACTTCCTTGTGGCACTAGGTTTTTTTCTCTTCACACACACACACACACACTTTAAGTCATCTCCGTGAGCAATGCTTTGCTTAAGTTGTATGCATGATTCGTTCTTCGAAGTCTGAAGCATGCCCAGCCCAGGATCTTCCTCAATTAATGGTTTACAATTTTTCTGAATCTCTAACACAAATATTGAATACTGTTATTCTATCGCACATCAGAAAATGATTAATCATAAATACATGGTTTTAAATGTTAAATATCATCCGAGGAGCAGTTATACATATTTGTTTAACATCTGCAAATATATAGATTATGCAGTGTATTTAAAAAATAACATTAAAAATGACATAAGAAAAGAAACTCACAGTGCACTATAATCAAGTCCATGGCTATTGATACATTGCAGGAAATTATTTGAGAATCACTGTCCAATGACTGAATCAGACGGGTGTGTCTGATTCTGGCAAGACCTTGCGTTGGCTGACGCATTCTGGTGCTGTGTTTAAAAGTCTTTAAAGCTGGTAGCTTTAAAAAGAAGAGAAAATACTGAGAGCCAGTTTGCTGTAACGGTAAGGCATTGGGCTAGAAATCAATAAGCAGTGAGTTCTAGTCCTAATTTGGGTACAAAAGCCAAAGGGATGATTTTAGGTCAATCACCAGGAGACAGTGGGCTCTGGTTCCACTTTAAGTATGAAAGCCAGCTGGGTAACTTCAATCCAATCACCAGGAGATGGTGAATTCCCACCTTAATAACTTTGGACCAATCGCCCCATGCCCTTCGAGTATTCTAGCCAGGTAATGACCAGAATGACCACAACAGAAACTTAGGTTCGTTTCAAGTAAATATATTCTTTTAGTTTTGCAAATTTGTTTTATTGCTCACACCAAGAATTCGAATGCTGAACTGAACATTCAAACAAAGCCTTCAAAGTTCCACATTGGATTTTAATATCTGGTGATATCTTGCCCCATTTCATAACCTCCCTTGACACAGTTGTTACGTGGACCATTGCAGTTGTTAAGTTAGTCACAAGCTTGTGAAGTGAATCTGGCTTCCCCTTGCTTGCCAGGAAGTTGCAAAAGGTGATCACGTGACCCTGGGACACTGCAACCGTCATAAATGTGAGCCAGTTGGCAAGTGTCCGAATTTTGATCACATGACTATGGGGATGATGCAATGGTGGTAGGTGTGAAAAATGGTCATGAGTGAATTTTTTCAGTGCCACTGTCACTAAATTATACCGTTGTAATTTGAGGGCTACCCATATAGGTAGTCTGAAGTTCTGCTACACATGAACCAAAATCTTGATTCAAACTGAATTAAAAGCTTTTTTTCCACCTAATAAAGCAGAACCCTCAGACTTATGAGGATTAGTGTTTAAGCACTTCTAATAACCAGGAATTTTTTTATTATCTGATTCTTGGCCTCTTTTCTTGAAAGCAGCGTATGCAGGATGAAATATTCTGGGCAATATCTTCTGAATTATTATTATTTTGCCAACATAAGCTGTTGAAATCTTAGTACTGAAGAAATATAAAATGGAGGGTAACTCAGACCAGGTCTTACTGACTCCAATATTACTGCAGTGGAAGCATTATGGTACAAAACTGGAAGCACTTTAGAGTCATAAAATATCTGCAAATATTTACTAAAGAAAAGCTAAAAGAGTGAGGACAAAAAAAATTGGCAAAACCATAATCATATCCACCAGGACAGGTTTAGCCAACCTTAGTCATTTTAAGGTACGTGGACTTCAACTCCCAGAATACCCCAACCAGTATTTCTAGCTGGAGTATTCTGGGGGTTGAGATCCACACATTTTAGACCTGGCAGAGACTTCATAATGTATCAGGAAGAGGATTAGGGAGAAGCAATTTGGCCAAACTGGCTCTCATTTTTGATATCACCAGGGAGATAGGCTTATTTAATGTATACATCAAACCCCCAAGGGTTTGTTTCCTAGGCAGTATTCAGGAAACATCTGGTTTAAATACTGATTTTGTTGCCAACGATGGCAACATTATATTCCAAGACAGTGCCATGATTTCATATATTAAATCATCCTGCCTAATACTCTTTTTAAATAGTAATGTCAGTCACGTCAAGACTTGGGTGGACCAAGGCAGAAAAATCGAAGGAGAGGGGAGGGGAGGGGAGAAGAGAAAAGAACAATATGAGGAGAGGAGAGTAGAAGAGAAGAGAAGAGAAGAGAAGAATATGAGGAGAAAAGAATATGAGGTGAGGAGAGTAGAAGAGAAGAGAACAATATGAGGAGAGGAGAATATGAGGAGAGGAGAGTAGAAGAGAAGAATATGAGGAGAGAAGAATATGAGAAGAGTAGAAGAGAAGAGAAGAATATGAGGAGAGGAGAATATGAGGAGAGTAGAGTAGAAGAGAAGAGAAGAATATGAGGAGAGAAGAATATGAGTAGAGTAGAAGAGAAGAGAACAATATGAGGAGAGGAGAATATGAGGAGAGGAGAGTAGAAGAGAAGAGAACAATATGAGGAGAGGAGAATATAAGGAGAGGAGAGTAGAAGAGAAGAGAAGAATATGAGGAGAGAAGAATATGAGGAGAGGAGAGTAGAAGAGAAGAGAACAATATGAGGAGAGGACAATATGAGGAGAGGAGAGTAGAAGAGAAGAGAACAATATGAGGAGAGGAGAATATGAGGAGAGGAGAGTAGAAGAGAAGAATATGAGGAGAGAAGAATATGAGGAGAGTAGAAGAAAAGAATATGAGGAGAGGAGAATATGAGGAGAGTAGAGTAGAAGAGAAGAGAAGAATATGAGGAGAGAAGAATATGAGGAGAGTAGAGTAGAAGAGAAGAGAAGAATATGAGGAGAGAAGAATATGAGGAGAGAAGAATATGAGGAGAGAAGAATATGAGGTGAGGAGAGTAGAAGAGAAGATAACAATATGAGGAGAGGAGAATATGAGGAGAGGAGAGTAGAAGAGAAGAGAAGAGAAGAATATGAGGAGAGAAGAATATGAGGAGAGAAGAATATGAGGAGAGGAGAATATGAGGAGAGGAGAGTAGAAGAGAAGAATATGAGGAGAGAAGAATATGAGAAGAGTAGAAGAGAAGAGAAGAATATGAGGAGAGGAGAATATGAGGAGAGTAGAGTAGAAGAGAAGAGAAGAATATGAGGAGAGAAGAATATGAGTAGAGTAGAAGAGAAGAGAACAATATGAGGAGAGGAGAATATGAGGAGAGGAGAGTAGAAGAGAAGAGAAGAATATGAGGAGAGAAGAATATGAGGAGAGTAGAGTAGAAGAGAAGAGGAGAATATGAGGAGAGGAGAATATGAGGAGAGGAGAGTAGAAGAGAAGAGAAGAATATGAGGAGAGAAGAATATGAGGAGAGTAGAGTAGAAGAGAAGAGAACAATATGAGGAGAGGAGAATATGAGGAGAGGAGAGTAGAAGAGAAGAGAAGAATATGAGGAGAGAAGAATATGAGGAGAGAAGAATATGAGGTGAGGAGAGTAGAAGAGAAGAGAACAATATGAGGAGAGGAGAATATGAGGAGAGGAGAGTAGAAGAGAAGAGAAGAGAAGAATATGAGGAGAGAAGAATATGAGGTGAGGAGAGTAGAAGAGAAGAGAAGAATATGAGGAGAGGAGAATATGAGGAGAGGAGAGTAGAGGAGAAGAATATGAGGAGAGAAGAATATGAGGAGAGAAGAAGAGAAGAGAAGAATATGAGGAGAGGAGAATATGAGGAGAGGAGAGTAGAAGAGAAGAGAAGAATATGAGGAGAGGAGAGGAGAAGAGAAGAGAACAATATGAGGAGAGGAGAATATGAGGAGAGGAGAGTAGAAGAGAAGAATATGAGGAGAGGAGAATATGAGGAGAGGAGAGTAGAAGAGAAGAGAAGAGAAGAATATGAGGAGAGAAGAATATGAGGTGAGGAGAGGAGAGGAGAAGAGAAGGGAATTCTGTATTGGCCAAGTATGATGGAACACATAAGGAATTTGTTATCGGTACAGATTACAGAAGCTCTCGGTATACATACAAGCCACAAACTGTTAAATCATAATATTTATAAGATAAGCAGATTTTTCAGAGGCTGCAATCCCGTTGACATCTCTTTTTAAAATATCTTTTTGCATATATGGAAATTGGCTATGATTATCTTCATAAGGTTTGGGAGGGTTTTTTTGGTCCGAGATATTTTTAAAAGCCTTTTTTTTTGTTTAGTTTATTGTTTTCAAGCACAGACACAAAGCCTATTCAAATTTAATTCCTTTCGTTCAGGATGTTTGAAAAATAGATGTATATCCTGTGAGTTCCCATAATATCTGCTGGTTGTAGAACAAAACAAAAAATACACCCAAGGCCATTGGATATACCATACATTTGAAAGGTTGAAACATCTGAGTGGGGTCCAGAGGGATGAGGTCAAAAAAGTCAAAATGGCCTCCACATTCATGTTATTAAATCTCCACCCCATTTCTAGGTACCTGGTGTAAAAAAAATGATATTTATATGCCGTCCATCTTGCTGTCTAAAGTGACTCTGTTTATGGTGGGCATTTTGACTCTTTTGACCTTCTTAAACACACTGCAGGAAACAATACTGATCATCCTTGACTTACAATAGTTCATTTAGCAATTATTCGGAGTCACAAGAAGGCTGAAAAAAGCGATGTATGATCGTTTTCACACTTACGACCATTGCAGCATCCCCGAGGTCATGTGATCAAAATTTGGACACACCATTTGGCTCATATTTATGGCCGTTGCAGTGTCCCTGGGTCACGTGATCACCTTTTGCGACAAACAAAGTCAATGGGGAAACTCACATAACAACTCTCTTGCTTTGCAAAACAAACTTTGGACTTCATTGGGGTCATAAGTCGAGGACTACTTGTACAGTGCCACTAAAAAAAAAATTCCCTCTGTCACGTGATCAAAATTCAGGTGCTTAGCAACCGGCATATACATTTGAAAATTGTAGAGTCCTGGGGTCACGCGATCCCCATTTTAACTTTCCCAACTAGCATTTGACAAGCAAAATCTCGTTGGATGCAAAGTCCATGGCAGAATCCAAATTCATTTAGCGACTGCATGACTCACTTAACAATGGATAGCCAGCAGGCTAGAATCACCTTTTGGCCAGTTGAGCGGCATATAAATTTTAACACAATATATAAATAAACAACTGCAGCAATTCGCTTAACAAAGATGGTCCCAAAAAGCTCTTAACATTGAGTGGGACAGATTTAACAACTGTTGTGGTTGGCACTTGAAATTCGAACCGAAATTGTTGCCACCCATCGAAGACTACTTGTGTAGTCTTCAATGGGTGAAGTCTACAATAAAACAATAAAAGCATCCCCCAAATAAATATATTTATTTTGATGCTGAAAACAGAAGCTCTCCCCCACTTCAGAATTCTGAGGTTGGTTCTTGTACTTAGGATCATCAATTTTACAGAATAACTGAATAACAGAGTTGGAAGGAATAGAATAGGATCATAAAATGGGGCAGATTCACTTAACAAAAGTTTCACTTAGCAACACAAATATTGGGCTCAATTGTGGTCGTAACTTGAGGATTACTTGTATTAGAAGATGAAAATGATCTTCTGTTAAGTCTTCTAGCACAGGCAGTTGACTGGCGGGTCTTAATCCTAACTTCTTCATGTTCTTTTAAGGTTCAATTTATACACACACACACACGCACACACACACACACACACATATACACACGTATGTTGGGTTTGACAGTTATTAGTTCCCCACAATGATTAGAATAGAAATAGGAATGGAATGGAATGGAATGGAATGGAATGGAAGAGAAGAGAAGAGAAGAGAAGAGAAGAGAAGAGAAGAGAAGAGAAGAGAAGAGAAGAGAAGAGATGGAAGGTAAAGAAAGAGAAGAGAAAATGGAAGGGAAGAGAAGAGAAGAGAAGAAAAGAGAAGATGGAAGGGAAGAGAAGATGGAAGGGAAGAGAAGAAGAGAAGAGAAGAAATGGAAGGGAAGATGGAAGGGAAGAGAAGATGGAAGGGAAGGGAAGAGAAGAGCTGGAAGGGACTTTGGAGGTCTTCTAGTCCAACCCGCTGCTCAGGCCGGATACCATTTCAGGCATCTGGCTGCCCAGTTTCTTCTTGAAGACTTTCAGTGATGGAGCGCCAAGAATTTATGGAGGCAAGTAGTTCCACTGATTAATTGTTTTAACTATCAGGAACTTTCTCCATAGTACCAGGTTGCTTCTCTCCTTGATTAGTTTCCATCCGTTGCTTCTTCTCCTGCCTTCAGGGGCTTTGGAAAATAGGTTGACAGCCCCTCAAATATTGGAAGACTTCTATCAGTGCTTAATGCTCTTTTCATTAAACTACATTTCATTGAAGTCGGTTTTCTTTACTTTTAACCACTGTGTGCCTTGATTTTTATTAATAAATTGTGCTATCAGAGTAATGTTATAGCATCAGGATGGATCTTTAGGGAACAATCTTCCAAGATTTTGATGGGCGAGGCCAAAGTGCAGTGAGACTTAAACAATTTTTAAATCTCCCTTAGCACATTCCAAAATACATAAGCAGCTGTTTGCTTTACAAATCCCTGTTAAAGATTTCAATGTATTGCATGCAACTTTCAGGAAATACTTGCTGTTGATATATTTACTTCATGACAGGGCAGTGTATTTTTGGGGGGGGGGGAGGTGTTGCAATCATCTCTGGGTAAACAAAACAGATAATCCTCAATTTACAACAATCCGTTTAGTGACCTTTCAAAGTTACAACGGCACTTTAAAAATGATCATTTTTCACAGTTACGACCTTTGCAGCATCCCCATGGTCACAGGATCCAAATTCAGTTGCTTGGCAACTGGTTCATATTTATGACTGTTGCTGTGTCCCCAATCTCCTTTTGCTACTTTCTGACAAGCAAAGATGGAGAATGACAGATTCACTTAAGAACTGGTTACTGACTTATCAACTGCAGTGATTCATTTACAACTGTGGCAAAACTCATCTAACCAATGTCTTGCTTAACAACATAATTTTGGGGGTCAATTGTGGTCATAAGTTGAGAACTACCTGTATAGAAAGAAACCAAGCAATGACCTTCTGTTAAAGAGGTTTGATAGATTTACACAGTTCTAGGCTGCATCAAAAGAGGGATTGAGTCAAGATCAGGCGAAGTGTTAATACCACTTTATAATGCCTTGGTAAGGCCACACTTGGAATACTGCATTCAGTTCTGGTCACCACGATGTAGAAAAGATGTGGAGACTCTGGAAAGAGTGCAGAGAAGAGCAACAAAGAGGATTAGGGGACTGTAGAGTAAAACATACGAAAAACAGTTGCAGGAACTGGGTAGGTCTAGTTTAAGAGAAAGAAGGACTAGGGGAGACATGGTAGCAGTGTTCCAATATCTCAGGGGCTGCCACAAGGAAGAGGGAGTCAAGCTATTCTCCAAGGCACCTGTGGACAGAACAAGAAGCAATGGGTGGAAACTAATCAAGGAGAGAAGCAAACTGAGGAGAAACTTCCTGACAGTTGGAACAATTAATCAGTGGAACAGAAGTTGCCTCCAGAAGTTGTGAATGCCCCAACACTGGAAGTCTTTAAGAAGATGTTGGATAGCCATTTGTCTGAAGTGGTTGTAGGGTTTCCTGCCTAAGCAGGGGGTTGGACTAGAAGACCTCCAAGGTCCCTTCCAACTCTGTTATTCTACTCTATTCTAAATGCACACACAAACACTGCAGCATGTTTTGTTCTCCCTCCCATTTCTGCGGCGGGGAGGGAGTGTTCCTTTGGAGAATTTCCCCCAGTCCTACTTTATCTGAAAAAGAGTTTGCAATCTATATTTGATAGTCCCAAAATATCAGAGACTTCATTTCACCCATCCAATACTTCCATATAAAGGTATTTAGTTATAAGGCTGTGATTTTCTTGAACACAAAACCATATGTGAATACCGAGAATACTCTTTTTAAAAAATGGACAGAAGCATAAGACACAAAGTTCCCCTTTCTCCAATTATAATTAATCTCTACCTTAGCTGTGCTTCAAAGTTCTCCAAACATTGAGAATGCAAAACAAAAAACAAAAAAAACCCACCAACAATTTGAAGGTGAGATTTGAATGATCAAGAAAAGAGAATTCCAGATTTCAATCAATCAGAATAGAGCTGGAAGGGGCCTTGGAGGTCTTCTAGTCTAACCCTCTGCTCAAGCAGGAGACTCTCTACCAGTGTTGGTGCACCTTTTTGGCACCACAAAATGGGAGTGGGCATGCATGCGTGTGCCGGAAACTGGAAGAGCAGCTGCCTAGTGCGCATATGTGTGCTGGGAAGATGATCTCCCAGTTTCCGGCACTCCCACATGCGTGAACCCCAGCTGTCTGGCCCGCTGGAATTAGAAGAACAACAGGGGATGGCTCGCGTACCCGGAGAGATGGCCTTTGCGTGCCACTTCCAGCACATGTGCTTAGGTTCGCCATTACAGACTTATACTATTTCAGACATGTGGCTTATTGTGTCCATGCAGATGACGTCAGGGAATTCCCCCTGACAGCCGGCATCTGCACTAGCAACAGCCAGGTCGCGTCTGATTGGCTAAGACGCGACCTGGCTGAGAGCGGGGAAACTCTGGCTTGGGGATTGGCTGGTTCGTCTGACAGCTTCGTATAAATAGCTGTCAGACGAACCCTGCATTGATTCTCTCCTGTATATTTGTTGAGTCTGTTCGTGTTCAATAAAGACTGGTTAATTCTCCTCACGACTCCGCTCGCCTTTGTGCCAACTTAACATGGCTGTCCAGCCTCTTCTCAAAAACCTCCAGGGATGCAGCACTCACAACTTTTGGAAGCAACTTATTCCAATGGTTAGTTGTCCGTTTTATCCTCAGTTCTAGGTTGCTTCTCTCCTGCTTTCTCTTATTGTTGTGGAGATTCTCAAACTTATCTAGTGTTTCTCAACCTCTTTAAAATGTACAGGCATCAACTCCCAGAGTTCCCCAGCTAGCAGAGTGGAATTCAGGACAATTTGGACTCCATATAGGTAGTCTTCAACTTTTAATAGTTCATTTAATGATCATTCAAAGCTACAACAGAACTGAAAAGTGTGAATTATGGGGGGGGGCAATTCTCACTTAGCACCATTGCATGCTCACGTGATCAAAATTCAGACACTTGGCAACTGGCATGGATTCAGGATAGTTTCAGTGTCCCATGGTCATGTGATCCCCTTTTGTGTCATTCTGACAAGCGAAGTCAATGCCGGAGCCAGATTCACTTAACAACCATTTTATAAACTTAACAACTGCAGGGATTCATTCAACAACAAACTCTAGGTTGCTTCTCTCCTTCATTAGTTTCCACCCATTGCTTCTTGTCCTGCCCTCAGGTGCCTTAGAGAATAGTTTGACTCCCTCTTCTTTGGGGCAGCCCTTGAGATATTGGAAGACTGCTATCATGTCTCCCCTGGTCCTTCTTTCTCTTAAGCTAAACATACCCAGTTCCTGCAACAGTTCTTCATATGTTTTAGTCTCCAGTCCCCTAATCATCTTTGTTGCTCTTCTCTGCACTCTTTCTAGAGTCTCCACATCTTTTTTACATCGTGGCGACCAGAACTGAATGCAGTATTCCAAGTGTGGCCTTACCAAGGCCTTATAAAGTCACCGCCCCGAGTCCTCTCCGGGAGAGGGGGCGGTCTATACGTGTGAATAATAAATAAATAAATAAATAAATATAAAGTGGTATTAACCCTTCACGTGATCTTGATTCCATCCCTCTGTTTATGTAGCCTAGAATTGCGTTGGCTTTTTTGGCAGCTGCTGCACACGGCTGGCTCCTATTTCAATGGTTGTCCACTAGGACTCCAAGATCCCTCTCATAGTTACTGTTGAGCAAGGTACCACCTATGCCCGTGATGGCGAACCTATGGCTGTGTCGCCTGGCACATGTGGCGTCACCTGTTCCTCTTCCGGGTTTCTGATGCGCATGCGCATACAACGATCATCTGGCCCTGGTGCAAGCTGGTTGTCAACTCAGAGGGCATCTGCCGGAACCCTTACAATGGTCTTCCCTTTTCCGGCAAGAGCCTGCATGCCGGCCAGCTGATTGGCACACACGCATGTGTGGTAGTAACTGGAAGACTGGCTGGCTGGCATGCATGTGCGTGCAGGAAACCTCCTCTTCCCGGTCGTGGCCCAGATGAGTGCGTGCAAAGTGCTCCCTTTTCAGCACTTGGTGTCATGTGTGCGTGCAGGCACGCACTCCTGTCAAGGTTCCAAATAGCATCCAAAAGTAGATCAGAGTCCGAGGCAAAGTATGGCTCAAAGTTCAAATTTATTAAGAGAGCCATGTTGGCACATCTGGCAGAACCCGAATCTCAAAGCTTCCCAGTTTCCCCCACCAATTGAAAGTTCCTGCTCTTGCCCCCACACCCACAAGCCCATCACGGGGTCCAATTTCTTACTGCCACGCTGGCAGTTCCACCTATCCAGTTCCGGTCAGGTGCAGAGGTTCAGAGACAAAGGATGACCTTGGCTTTCTAGAAAGGATTTTGTTATGGCTACATATCATCTAACTCCGTACAATCCCCCCTCCCATTTTCCCACCGCAGAAAATGCATAGAAGAATAATAGAAAGTGTGGCAGGCCAAAGTTCCACCAGAAAATATGACTGTAGGCTTTACAACTCCCTTTTCAGCACTGAGTGCCAAAAGGTTTTGCCATCACTGACCTATGCTATATTTCTGCATTTGGTTTTTCTTGCCTAAACATAGAAACTTTTCTCACGGTTGAATTTCATTTTTTCAGATAGGGCCCCGTGTTCCAGTCTGTCAATATTCAATTTTTTGGATATGGATTTAATCTTTTTTAACTTTTGGGATGTGTGTTTTTTAATGTTGTACGCCGCCCTGAGCCCTTTTGGAGAAGGGCGGCATATAAATCCAAATAAACCAAACCAAACCAAACCAATTGTGGGTGGAGAACAAACACTCTGCTGTCAATCTTAGACTGATTATTTGAACATCGATATAGAGAAGATGGTGGCCAAGGACGGAGATTTTAGAATTCATGGGCCATTAGAGGTTAAATGGCTTTTCGGTGAAGGTTACAAAACAACTTTCTTTCTTTCTTTCATTAATGCCTCTTCACAGTTAATGGAAATATTATATAAAGACAAAAAAAGGGATGTGATGATCTCATTGCATTCTGAAAGGTGAAACGCATAAGAGGATTATGAGGTTTTTTTAATTATCTCCATCAGTTGCTTTTTAGTTTTTGCAGGAAAAAGCCCTTTACAAATTAAAAGTTCTGCTCAGTGCAGAAAAGATGGACCACTCTTGAGCTCTTGATAGGTGCATTTTGCTTTTCCTACATCTTTATTTCTATTCACTTATCCAAAATATTTCCGAGGCTAATTGCTATTTGTAAGAAGATAAGTGTTAGTATATTCCATTTTAAAGCAAGATTTGGTGCTTGAATGCATGAAGTCTTCAAGTCAAAGTGGATTTGGGGACCTGTTTGCCAGTTTTCTAGTCAATAGAAGAGGGGAGGGGAGGAAAGGAGAGAAGAGAAAAGAAGAATAGAACAGAATAAAACAGAACAGAAGAACAGAATAGAATAGAATAGAATAGAATAGAATAGAATAGAATAGAATAGAATAGGAGCTGGAAGGGACTTGGAAGTCTTCTAATTCAGCCTCCTGCTCAAGCAGGAGAACTTATATCATTTCTGTCCAGTCTCTTCTTTAAAAAACCCCAGTGATGACGCAGCCACAACCTCTGGAGGCAGCTTCTGTTCCCCTGGTTAATTGCCCTCACTGTTAGGAAGTTTCTCCTTAATTCCAGGCTGCATCTCTCCTTGATGTGTTTCCATCCGTTGTTTCTTGTCCTGCCCTCAGGTGCTTTGGAGAATAATTCGGCTTTGTCTTCTTTGTGGCAGCCCTTCAAATACTGAAATATGCTATCATGTCACCCCTAATTCTTCTTTTCTCTAGGCTAGCCAAGCCCAAATCATGCCGCTGTTTTTCATACATTTTAATGTCCAGGCCATTGGGTTGCTCTTTTTTGTTGTTCTTCTTTGCACTTTTTCCAGAGTCTCAACATCTTTTTTGTAGCGTGGTGACCAAAGTTGGTTGCAATATTCCAGGTGTGGTTTTCCTCGGGTTTTGTAAAGCGGCACTAATACTTCACTGAACTTGGTTCTATGCCTGTTTATACAACCCAGGATTCTTTGGCTGCTGCTGCACATTGATGGCTCATATACAGTAGTTTGTTTTTTTCCCTTTTTGGGGTGTCCTTGATGCTCCCTCAGGTTGGTTGTTTTCTTGAAGATGTTTCAGGACCCAGCTAGGTAACATAATCAGTGCTAGGAGATAGTGGGGCTTAGAGAAAAGAGGACGACAAAAACAACAATTGTGCAGTCCTTGATGTTCATTGAGATTGGTTGCAGACATTTCATGACCCAATTAGGTAACAACATCAGTGCTATAAGGGAATGGGGTTTGCTGTTTATTTATATACAACTCTGTCAGTGTTGGTGGCAATGTCCTTAGTAGTTCCTTGATTAGGCTGTTGTTTACTGTTAGCTTGTTTGTCATTTCTTGAATGAGGTATTGTTTGCAGATAAACAGAGATTAACAGCAAGATTAACATTAGACCAACAATATTTGTTTTAAAAAGGAACAATATTCTACCCACTCCAACCAACCCAAGCTCACCACAGCTCAGCTCAGATCTACAAATATTCTATCAATTTCACCTTTTTGCAGTATGTTTTTAATATTTCACTCTTTGGCTAATAAACTTGGATCTCCTCGTTGTCTCCACTCAAGTGCTAAGCAGACAGATAACAGAGTTGGAAGGGGCCTTGGAGGTCTTCTAGTCTAACCCACTGCCCAAGCAGGAGACTCTCTACTATTTCAGACAAACAGATGTCTAATCGCTTCTTTAAAACCTTAAGTGTTGGAGCACCCACAACTTCTGCAGGTATCTCACCACCACCACGACCCCAAAAAAGGAAGGAAGTGTTGATGTGTCTTAATTTGGGGGTAGAATTTGAGACAAGTCAGTTCTGGGTCCCTGATAACGTCATGCACAATCAGTTTTAAATTGCATCCATTTGCATTTTGCAACAAGCTGTTTTAACGCTATAAATCTTTTCCAGAAATATCAAGATTTTTCCATTAGGAGAAAATGAACAATTTCTCCAGTGGTTTGTTAGTGGGTGGTGTGGTGTTTCTTTTTTTTTCTTTTTTTGGTCTTTTTTCTTTTTCTTTTGCACACATATGTTTTTCATTTGTGTAAAGGCAAGGAAAAGCAAGTCTATAATCTACCGCCTGTGAAATCAAACCCTATTTTATAAAATATGCACGTTGTAAGCTAGGACTTCAGGCAAATTCAGAACATTTTACACAAAACTTGCCTTGAGCTCTTCATTTGTACGATTCGGAGTTTTGTTGAGCAAAAAAATTTAAATCAATGCTAATAAGCATTTTAAAAATCCTGAAATGTGTTTTATGAGATGTTGTTTAGAAATACATACAGATAGTCCTTGACTTACGACCACAACCAGAATTTAGGTTGCTAAGGGAAGTTGTTAAATGGGTTAAATATTAAATAATAAGATAAGTTAGCCTGTCCCCTCACAGTGGCATAGTAACAAAACAGAAAAGTTATTTCATTAAAAAAAAAACCTCCTACCCTGTTTCCCCGAAAATAAGACCTCCCTGGATAATAAGCCCAATTGGGCTTTTGAGAGCATGCGCTAAAATAAGCCCCCCCTAAAATAAGCCCTCCCCCTGACAATATTGCAACCCAGCAGCAGCCATGAGGTGACCATGCTCTCCACCTCCTGCACCTCAAAAATAATAAGACCTCCCCAAAAATAAGGCCAAGCGCTTATTTCGGGAGTCAGGGGAAACACGGTAGTATCTCATTTATTGTCAACTGGATACCTCTTACAGATCGTCTTTAATTTATGCCCATAACTGGACCCAAAATGACCATTTGAAGTTACAACGACTCTGAAAAGAGTGAGAAGACCTGTTTTAACAGTTACAACAGTTGTAGCATCTCCATGGTCATGTGATCCTAAATTCAGATGCTTGATGACTGACTCGTATTTATGACGGTTGCGGTGCCCCCTGGGTCGTGTGATTCCCCTTTTGCGGCCTTCTGAACAAGCAAAGTCAATGGGGAAACTGGATTCACTTAACAACTGTGTTACTAATTTAACAACTGCAGTGATTCACTTAACAACTGCCGAAAAAGGTTGTAAAGTGGGGCAAAACTCACTCAATAAATTATTCACTTAGCAACATAAATTTTGAGCTGAATTGTTGCCAAAGATAGAGATCTATCTGCATTGTTTTTTTACTCCATTTACTGAAGCATGAAAATCTCCATTCTAGGCTTTATTTTGGCACAGAACTTTGAGTGCTAAAGTTCTAACACATCTGGAAATATTCAGGTTAGAGAAAACCATGTTATTCTATCTTGTCTATCTAGCGTGGTAAGGCCACTGTTGGGATCCTACATCCAGTTTTGGTCGCCACGATGTAGAAAAGATGTGGAGACTCTAGAAAGAGTGCAGAGAAGAGCAACAAAGAGGATTAGGGGATTGGAGGCTAAAACGTATGCAGAACGGTTGGAGGAACTGGGTATGTCTAGCTTAAGAGAAAGAAGGACTAGGGGAGACATGATAGCAGTGTTCCAATATCTCAGGGGTTGCCACAAAGAAGAGGGAGTCAAACTATTCTCCAAAGCACCTGAGGGTAGAACAAGAAGCAATGGGCGGAAACTAATCAAGGAGAGAAGCAATTTAGAACTGAGGAGAAATTTCCTGACAGTTACAGCAATTAATCAATGGAACAACTTGCCTCTAGAAGTTGTGAATGCTCCAGCACTGGAGGTTTTTAAGAAGAGGTTGGATATCCATTTGTCTGAAGTGGTGTAGGGTTTCCTGCCTGAGCAAGGGGTTGGACTAGAAGACCTCCAAAGTCCCTTCCAACTCTGTTATTCTAATTCTAATCCTTGGTTGTATGAGTGCTGTACATTTCTCTACTCTGTTCCCGGGTGATGGGTGTTAAGATCTGGAGATCCCTCCTGGTGACATCTGTCTTTTATTAAATGGGATGTGGCTGGTGAAAGGTTTGTTCCTTCAAGTGATTCATCGTTTTGAGTGACTCAAGAGGCATTTCTTGAGTTTAAGGACCAAAATGAAGCCCTGCTCAAAGGATCGGAAGGCTGGAGAAATTCCATGGGAGCTGTAATATGTACTTTGGGTTGAATTCAATGTGCCTGGCCTCATTAGCCATCAGAAAGAATGTGTGGCCTTTGGGGAGACCCCTGACCAAATAATGCTTCTGTCCTGGAATGAACCACCAAAGAGATCGGTCTGCTCCGATTTGTACACAAAGTACCACAGAGAACTACTGCTTTGATTGAGAAGAAGGGTGGGGAGAATAGTCTCCAGGCTTCTGCAAGATTGCCATGGAACTAATTAGAGTTATAGTAGAGCATGAGTGACAGAAGCCATCTCTATCTTGGCTTGAGGATAAGCTGGGCTGAAAATTAGAGCCATGCTTAACCAATGCGAGAAAATATTTTTACCTCAGGGTTGAACTGCAGAATCCTTGGTGCTCTCTGAGCTTGGTGGTTTTCATGCAAACATTTCGTGACTCAGCTAGGTAACATCATGAGTGCTAGAAAGGAGGGGGTTTGTGGAGAGGAGGAAGAGTATTCTGACTGAGACTTCCCAAGAGCATGAAACAAACTCCTTGTCCTGACAAAAACTCCTTTTATTAATTGACTGTGAATTCTGCTCATTCACATCCAGCAAAGTCTTTCGAGGGAGGATTTACAATCACAGACCTTATCTGGCTTGGAGAGCTGACAGGCTGATATCTGCAAAACTTGGCAAGGAGTCTCGGAGAGTCCCGAACCAATGAAGCGAACTAATTGTCTCCTGCAAACTCCACTCCCCTTTCGCTCGTCTTTCATTTCCTCTGGGAGGGGCCATTCATTCACCTGTGGCCTTACTCCCAAGTCGACCCCTGTTCTTTAGCTCTTCCCTTCCTCTGGCCACTCTGCGCATGCGCACACTGGGAACAGGCTCCAGCTGTTCTTCTGCCCCACTGATGTCCGACTCTGAAGGCAGCTGATAACTGGCATACGGCCCTGGCCCCCGCTCTGCCTCCAACACAGAGCTCTCATCAGAGCCTTCCCCAGACTCCAGGACTGGCCCAGGTTCCCCCTCAACCTCCTCACTGTCCGAATCTGTCACCAGCTCCACTGGCCACTGGGGGCCACAACAAGGAGGAGGAAGGGGGAGGGGAGGAGGGGGAGGGACCTGAAGCATGTGTTGCCACCACCACATATATTAAAAAGAAGCAGAGCTTCAATTATGTGGTCATCGGTATCTTTTCACTTGTTTGAAGTGGAAATGATGGAAATATACATTATCTGTCCCAGATTTCCTTTTTGTTTACTTGCAAGATAAGAAAGTACCACAAAAATAATTGTGAGGCCACAACCACAAATGACAATAAGGGCCCCAGCTCTTCTAGAAAGTTCTGTACCCTCTTCTCTTCTGTGGCACCCTTGCAATTTCATTTTAAGTGACCCATAAAAGTCGAACCACCAGATTAAACATATGGGGATGCTTATAATGCTCAGCCTTGTAGATTACTAATGTGATTGGTTCCTTCTCCTTCTTCTCCTCCTTTTCGATTCTCTTCGTCTCTACCTCCTTCTATTTATTCCCCTCATTTTCCTTCTATTCTTCTGTCTCTTTGTCTCCCCCTTCTTCTTCTCTCCTAATTATCTTTCTCTTGTTTACTTACTTTTTTCTTCTCCCTGTCCTTCTCTTTATTTCTTTCTCCTCCTTCTTTCTTTTTCCTTCACCTCTCCTTTTTTCTCCTTCCCCTTCTCTTCCTCCACCGTCTCTTCCTCTTTTTCTTTCATTTCCCTTTTTCCATCCCTAATTCTCCTTTTCTTTCTTCTTTCTTTTTCCTCCATATCTCCTTTATTTCTCCTTCTCTCCCTCCACCATCTCTTCCTCTTTGTCTTTCATTTCCCTTTTCCCATCTCTAATTCTCCTTCCCATTTTCCTCCTTGTCTTCATACTTTACTTCTCCATTCACTTCTTCCTCTTGATGTTCATTTTCTTTTTTTACCTCCATTTCCTTCTCCTGCCCATCTTTCCCTTCCTTCTTCTCTTCCTTCTTCTCTTCCCCTTCTCTTCTCACATACACACATACAAGAATATCAACACAGGTAGTCCTCGACTTACAATGACAATCAAATTAGCCCAAAATTTCTGTCGCTAAGTGAGACAGTTGTTAAGGGAGTTTTGCCCCTTTCTTGCCACAGTTGTTAAATGAATTGTGGCAGTTCTTAAGTTAGTAACCGGGTTGTTAAGTGAATCTGGTTTCCCCATTGTCTTTATTTTTATTTCATTTATTTATTTGGTTTGTCACTCATGTACAAGATAACAGGAATAAGAATAAACACGAATAAGAACACAGAAAATAGATACAAATAAATGGGGACAGGGACGTTAGGCACACTGGTGTAGTTATGCACACCTTACTTTGCTTGTCGGGGGATCAGGGGACCCCAGGGACACTGCAACCGTCATAAAATGAGTCAGTTGCCAACTATCTGAATTTTGATCACGTAACCTGTAAGTGTCGTAAGTGTGAAAAACAGTTATAAATCATTATAACTTTGAACAATCACTAAATGAACTGTTTGTAAGTTGAGGATACATATACCTGAATCAAGTACACTACTCAATTGTGGGCCTCCCTAAAACCACACCTACTAGGACCACTGAAGAATTCAAAATCCAACAGCCCAATTTGTTATAATTTGGAATTCCATAATCCAGGAAGAAATTTCAAAAAAAAAAAAGTCAGGTGAGTTTGTAAGTTTTACGGGACAGAATTAATTGCTTGTTTTACCCATTGAGATCAGGCCATCACAATAGCTTGAAGGTTTAGAAGGAATCATCACGAGATTTGGCAACATGGAAAGAACTTGAGTGGATGACGGATTCCAGATGTGGAGGTAAGTACAGCGAGGATATCTTTCTCCAACACGTCCTTGCATACAATACAATACAAAATACAACTGTAAACATACTGAAAACCAGATTTCCTTGACTGGAAGTTCTTCAGGGTCTCCTGGCATCTACTAAGCTTCTACTTCCTCCTTCTAATCTCTTCAGCCATCCGTATCTTCAAAGCACAAGTATTTTATGAGGGACCCACATTCCATGCTTGCGTCCTGCTTTCTCTTCAGCGTCAATGACCTTCTTACTGCTAGTCAGTTCTGGTAAATGAGTATATGGCATGCTCTTTGAGAAGGAAATACCAAAATGGCTTCCTCTCTGTTGATAGTCTATCTATCAAGAAGGCCTCATCTGGTAGAATTAGCGGAAGGCCTCTTGGTCACCATCAGTATTGACCTTAATCGGCATCACAACGAAGTCCACCAAAGTCAACTTATTCTCCAAAGCAACTGAAGGCAGGACGAGAAGCAATGGATGAAGACGAATCAAGGAGAGATGCAACCTAGGACTAAGGAGAAATTCCCTAACAGTGAGAACAGTGGAAGGGCTTCAGACATTGAGGGTGCTCCATCACCAGAGATTTTAAAGATTGGACAGCTATCAAACAAAGACAATTGTCTGAAATGGTACTATAGGGTCTCCTGCTTGAGTAAGGAGTTGGACTAGAAGACCTCCAAGGTCCCTTCCAAATTCTGGTCAGTTCTGGTAAATGAGTATATGGCATGCTCTTTGAGAAGGAAATACCAAAATTGTAATTTTGTTATTCTGGCATGCTGGACGATCCAGGCCTCCATAAAGGTTGGAAAACCGATAGTTGGTTGCATTTGCCAAATATGGCAAGCTAGATCAAAATGGAATTGGTTAATATATAGCTTGACACGTACTAACCAGGCTATCACAATAAAGCATAATACTTTGAGTTATATGATGCTGTGATATTTAAGCATCATGTGTTAGGCAAACAGAGAAATGGTGTTTACAAGTTAATTAATTCAAACACAGTGTATGAATTAAACTTGTCATCATGTAGATCAGGATTTCTTAACCTTGGCGACTTTAAGATGAGTGGACTTCAACACCCAGAATTCCCCAGCTGGCATGACTGATTGGGGAATTCTCAGAATTGAAGTGTACATGACTGAGATAGATGATACTAGAATGGCATAATTTCTAATATTTTTGGTTTTGCTGGAAGGCCATATATCAAGAAAGATGAACCAACAAACACCATCAATGTGTCAACTTATCTATCACCCTTTTGCTCACTTAAATGTTCAGTTTTGCAAATATTTCCTGACATTGGCTGTGTGTGTGTGTGTGTGTGTTCCAGCATAACTCTGGAACGCCTCAAGCAGTTTCAACCAAACCTGGTCCACAGATGACTTACTCTATGGAAACTATTATTATTATTATTATTATTATTATTATTATTATTATTATTATTATTATTATTATTATTATTATTATTATTATTATTATTATATTTATATTTATATTTATATTTATATTTATTTATTTATTTATTTATTTATTTATTTATTTATTTATTTATTTATTTATTAAATTTGTTAGCCGCTCCCTCTCCACAAAGGGACTCGGGGCGGCGTACAATAAATAAAAACACATATTATACAATTACACATTGTATGGAGGAGGTATAAAACACAATACAATCATTATAATAACATAGAAATATTAAAATAAGTTAAATTAAGTTAAGTTAAAATTAAGTTAAGTTATACGGTGGGGGTAAGACTCTAACACCCCTTGGGGGGGTGTTCTGTTAAGATACAGCCTGTTGTGCCTTAAAATGGCTTCTACTGTACAGTGCAGTGGAGTTGCCATGGTAACGGCTTCACAGTACTCCACAAGGGGGCTCCCTCTGGCAAGGGGGAAAATCCAACATTAGAAATTACATTTGGTCCGGACATTTTCCCCCTATAAATAAATAGCTGGGCATCAGCTAGTAAGAAATATAAAAGGAAATGCAGAACAGCTAAGTTCCATTAGAAACATCAAGTAAAAATGGTGACTCCATCTTCAGAAGCCGGGTTGAAGAGAAAAATGTTGGTTCCTTTCCTGATGGTGGAAAGAAGATTGCCAACTGAGAAGATGAGTTCCCTTGTTTGAAAGGGTTGCAGAAGGGCCACCAAGAGCTTATCAAAAATGAAAGTGAGGACCTTGGATGTTTCCATGCATTCCACCACCTGACACGTTGACATCAATAGAGCAACGTTACAGGAAGAAGATCCTGTCCATGAGGAATGGAACACTTAGAAACTTTGCAGAAAACATTTGGTGTGGTTTCCTATCTACTACAGCAAACCAACCACTACATCAACTATGCCTCTACATTCAGGCTGCTCAGGAGGTGATCCTGAATTGCCCCAAACATCCTGGGTAGAAGTAACTGCTGTTCAGAAGATGTCTCTCGCCAAACATATGGCCCAGATAAGTTCAAATTGAGATCGGTGGTCCTCTAATGGTGAAACCATAACTCTAATAAGGCTTTGTAGCTCCAGACCAACAGTTGTGAGTTGTGGGATACTTGTTGCTCTCTGAGCTTGCTTGCTGTGAATTGTCTCCAGAAAATATCTCGTTACTAGGGAAGATCTTCCAAAGCCCAGTCTTCTAACATGACCAACATCTTCCAATAAGACCAACATTTTCTAGTTTCATACTCTGATTAGTTTCACACCAACTGAATCTGTGAGATGTTCTTCAAGACTCATTCAGTCATTCGGCAAAAAGATATTGGAGAATGGTACAACTATGGCTGGAACAAATGGTGGGAGATCAAATTCTGTTGAAACCAGAAATTTTCCTCCTAGGCAAAATACCAGAAGGGTATAAGAAGGATGTGCTTTACTAAGTCATCCATGTATTGACAGCAGCGTGAATAACCTATGCTGGGTATTGGAAAAAAGAAAGTATCCCATTAGAGTTAGACATAACTAGGAAAATTTTGGCCTGTGAGGAAGCAGATGGGCTCACCCTAGAGTTAAAAAATAAAGGGGAGGCGGGAATATTATGAAGTTTCATTATTGGTATAAGACAACGTGACAAGATTGGAACAAATTGTAAGTAATGTGATTGGATAGAAGGATAGATAAGTAGACTGACAGTTAATGGATGGGATTATCTGTATATACAGTGATTATATGTCCATAACAGCTTCGCTGCGGTGCATTATTTTAAATGCAAAAACTATATAGAGTTCAATCAATATTCTGATGATGCCCATATATCAAATGTTCTCTTGATCGGCTTGGACAACATCCCAAGGAAGAAGCCTGACCTACTTAATACTATCAAGCTGCAAAATAGATCAGCAGGAAAGATTGAGGTACCTTAATATTTCAGGACTAAAAAGAAGCAAGAGTCCCTGGTGGATTATTTATAGCAATTCTTCTCACACGGGTTTGTATTCCTGCCAAGAATGATGGAATTGATGGTCTTGGGTTCTATGAAGTAGAAGGTTCCTTTTTTTTCTGTATTAAGCAAAAAAATGTACATCGAGAATCGCTTATGGGCGGCTTCATTTCCCTGAACTATTAAGAGGAGATGCTGAAACAGCATTCTTGGTAAATTTGAAACACATTGGTGGGCTGTAGGAATTTGAGCAGCAGACACCTAAACAGAAGCTGTGAAAGATTAGACAGCCTCTTCCAGTTTATCTCAATTGTTTGTTGAAATAGTAAATACATCTAAGGAATCCTGAATGCTCTTTCTGTCTAAGAGCTTAGCCCCCACCCCACCCCACCCCACCCTACTACCAGGAGACTTATCCTACTTCAGCCCTGTATTAGCACAAACATGTCCAAATGATACAAAGATTACATTCTGTTTATCACGTTCTGGTTCTTACTGAATGTTTGGGGATTTCTTAGCAGATTTCCACGTATCTTAACTCAAAATGTGCAGCCGTTTCTAAGTTGTCCGTGAAGTTCCCTCAAGACACTGTAGTAGGAAGTTAAAGCCCACCCCTCTGCTAGAAAAATGAAATCTCCTGGGAAATATTGAAAAGGCAGAATATTGTATTTCCCTGGATCAGGAATGGGGAAACATGTTTTTAGGTAGGAAGCAGACTCACTCTTAATAGCTACCCCCACCTTTGTCAATGGGCCATTTAAAAAGCCTGTGTCGATCTATTCTACATAACAAAGATCTCCCCCTTCAGCTCCAGGGTGATGGGATTAAGGCGTGATACTATTAGCCCTTTACCCATCTCACCACAGGGCACCTGGGAAGAAGCAATGCTCAACCAAACATGGACTCAAAACACAGCCTAGGGATTTGCCCCTGCATGGCCCCATGGGAGCCTGACAACCAATCAGAATACAAGATCAAGATCAAAGGCCAGAGAGGATATAAAACTAGGGACTTTCAGCATCTCACTCTCTTTTCTTCTTCACCCAACATCTGGAAGCATCTGATCCTCCTTTTCTCTTCAGGAGCTCAAGCCATGTGATCCTGTCCACCATTAAACCATCTTTCCAATCAGCCTCCATGTTTCCAGTGTCTTTTTCCCCACTTGGAACTGAACCCAGAAGGACATTTCTTCCAACAACATGAAGATGTATTCGTACAGAGCAGTATTTTCTAACCTGAACACCTCGGAAATGTGTGGACTTCCATTCCCAGAATTCCCCAGTCAACACGCTGGCTGGGGGATTGTGGGAGTTGAAGTCCACACGTCTCCAAGGTGCTGAGGTAGATAAATATTGATATAGAGACAAGCAAAAACAGAACACGGGTGTTTCGTTTTTTTTTCCTAAAGCCATCATTGTAGCCATTTGTCTATCCACTGCAGGACGAAGGTCTCTTCTGCATGTTTCCAACCCCTCTACAATCCTAAGCTTCCTTTTGACAATTGGGCCCACAATATCTGATTTGACCTTAGTGCGCAAGATAATCTGCCATAACACCCTACCTGTTAATGACTATTTTTACTTTAACCGCAATAACACAAGGACTATGGATAGATACAAACTAAATGTAATCCGCTCTAATCTTGATTGCAGGAAAAACGATTTCACACTCGGTCACATGACACCCCCCCCACCTAGCCACGCCCACTGAACCCGTAGTTAAAAATTTTGAAACCCACCCCTGCCTTTGAGGTCCTCTAATCCAATCCCTTGCTCTCACAGGAGACCCTTTACCAGTGAAGCTGAACCAATGTGCCAGAAGTGGCACCCAGAGCCATCTCTCTGAGCATGCCAGCCATTGCTCATTGGTCTTCCGGGTTCCGGCCCACATGCATGCTAGCCGGTTGGTCTTCGTGCATGCAGGAGTGCTGGAAACTAGAAGAGCAGTCCCTGGCACACATGTGCACACCGCAGTAGCGGGTTTCAGCTCCCGTTGGGAGTGGGATGCTGCAACGGGAACCGGGCATGTGCCCCCACCGCCTGCGATGCTCCAACTGCTCGGAGGAGCATTGCACAGGGGCTGCACACTGCGTACGCATGCACAGATGGCCAGTTTCCTTCAAATACAGGTAAGGAACGAGGGCGGGCAGGCCCTCCAAAGCACCATTCCAGTATGGTGGCTGCTGCTTCCAGCATTCACCGATACGTGAGTACCAGGGCCTGCAACCCACCACTGGCACACCGGGAAGCTGAGCATTTGTCTCAGCTTTTGGTTGATCTTCGCGCACACATGCAAGCCAAAAACCAGAAGACCAGATGACATGCATGCATGCATGCCAGGAAACTGCTCTTCCAGTTTCCGGCACTCCCCTGTGCATGGGTGCACGCTCCCATTTTGACACTCGGTGCCGAAAAGGTTTGCCACTACTGCGCTATACCATTTCAGATAAGTAGTTGCCCAGTCTCTTCTTAAAAGCCTCCAGTGATGAAACAACTTCTGGAGGCAAGTTGTTCCACTGGTTAATTGTCCTCCCTGTTAGGAAGCTTCTCCTTAATTCAAGGTTGCTTCTTTCCTTGGATTAGTGTCCATGTCGTATCTAATCTATTGATCTAATGAGTCGCTTCTAAAAGCTTTAAAATACAGAAAAATAATTGGTGGTCTTTGTTGCTCGGAGTGTTGTTTGACCCCTCCATAGAACTTTTCTTAAATTTATCAGAATAAATTTAAATAAAGGGACCTTGGACGTCTTCTAGACCAACCTCCTGCTCAGGCAGGAAACCTATGTAATTTCAGACAAATGCCTGCCCAGCCTCTTTTTAAAAAACTTCCATTGCTGGAGCACCCACAACTTCTGGTGGCAAGTTGTTCCGCTGGTTTATTGTCCCCACTGTCACATTTCTCCTCGGTTCTAGCTTTCTGCTTCTCTCCTTGATTAGTTTTCATCCGTTGCTTCTTGTCCTACCTTCAGATGTTTTGTGGAATAAGTCGACCCCCTCTTCTTTGTGGCAGCCCCTGAGATTATGGCGAATGCATAAAACTATTTTTTTTTTAAAAAAGACAGTGGAAAACTTGTACTTTTAAACTTGCAAGTTTCTGTTAACGCAGCCCCACAATAAAATAGAATTAACTCATCTGATCATCTTTTGTCTCTGGTCTACCTGTGGAGGCTGGCATTTCCCTGACATAATAAGCTTCTTCGCTGCCAGAGAGCAGCAATAAAATCGTCCCTTCCACACGGTTGTGTCAACATCCAGGAAATCATTTTATGAGAAGGCCATAAAATCAGGTTTACGAGGTCCTTGAATAGCCTTAACCTTGACCTCATTTTAATAGGGAAGTTTGCAGACTTACAGCAGAAGGTACATCTGTTTTGACGATGCTTTTGGGGGTGGGGCAGCGAGAAAAGGAGGTTTCCTCTTTTTTGGACTAGCAACATTTTTAAAAAAAAAATAGTAGAAAAACAATCATAGAGCCAGATAACAGGGGCGGGGTCCCCAATTTCCCGAGACTTGTGAGATTTGTGGGGTTTGGCTTGCATGTGGTCCCGAGTCTTTGAAACTCAAGAGAGGGATAGATGGATTCAAAAGCCAGTTGTCAGCATTCCAAATAGCATCCAAAAGTAAATCAGAGTCCAAGGCAAAGTATTGCTCAAAGTTCCAATTTATTAAGAGAGCCATGTCGGCACATCTGAGAAAACCCGAATCTGAAAGCTTCCCGGTTTTCCCCACCCAGTTGAAAGTTCAAGATCTTGCCCCCACATCCACCAGTCCATCTCATGGTCCAATCTCCCACTGTCTTGCTGGCAGTTCCACCCACCCAATTCTGGTCAGGTGCAGAGGTTCAGAGACAAAGGATGACCTTGGCTTTCTCGAAAGAATGTTGTTATGGCTACATAGTATGTCACTCCTTACAATCCCCCCTCCCATTTTCCCACAATAGAAAATGCATAGCAAAATAATAGAAAGTGTGGAATGCCTGAGATCCAAAAGAAAAGATGGCTGCAGGCCTGTTGGATCGCCCGAGACTTCAAGGTTGTCTTCTTCAGGCTATAAACTGAGGGTCCCCAACCCCCTGTCTGTTGACCAACCCCAGGATGCAGCATGCCAGAAACCGGACCGTGCAAATAAGTGAAACCCCATCGTGGGATGCAGGCAGCATACGAAATCACAGCTGCTACAGCCCATCCAACTGTTATCAGCTGCCTTTGGAGTCAGACATCAGTGTGGCAGAAGAACAGCTGGAGCCTGTTCCCAGGGTGCGCATGTGCAGAGCTGCCAGGAGAAGGGAACAGCTAAGGAACAAGGGTCAACTCGGGAGTAAAGGCACAGGTGGATGATGTATGGCCCCCTCCCATAGGAAGTAAAGAGGAGCGAAAGGGGAGTGGAGTTTGCAGGAGACAATTAGTTCAATTCATTAAAGTGAAGATCTGTTCTGACTTCTTGCCAAGTAATCGCTGCTACAGCGTGGCATTTGGAAGATATCGGCCTGGCAGCTCTCCAAGCCTGATAAAGGTCTATAGTTGTGAAATCTCAAAGACTATTTTACGTGACTTTGCTGGATTTAACCTAATTAAAAGAGGTTTTATTGGGGCAAAGAGTCTACGTCATGATCTTGGGAAGCCTAGGTCAGAACTGGGAGCACGTGCATCGGCTACTTGCCTGGAACCATTCCGTCTGCCCCTCCCACCAGTGTGAAAAGCTGGAAAGGCTGAAGACCCCTGCTCTACGGCTCCTCCAGGGTGACACAACATTCCCTGCAGAA
>NC_138554.1:137493386-137565886 GCF_964273705.1 Natrix helvetica | reverse complement strand
CTCACACATATGTGCTATTCGTTCCCGACTCTAGGGGGCGGTGCTCATCTCCATTTCAAAGCTGAAGAGTCAGAGCTGTCCAAAAACGTCTCCATGGTCATGTGGCCGGCAGGACTAAACACCGAAGGAGCACAGAACGCTATTACCTTCCCGCCAAAGGTGATTCCTATTTTTCTTCTTGCATTTTTTACGTGCTTTCGAACTGCTAGGTTGGCAGAAGCTGGGACAAGGAACGGGAGCTCACTCCGTTACGCGGCACTAGGGATTCAAACCGCTGAACTGCCGACCTTTCTGATCGACAAGTTCAGTTTACAGCAGTTCATTTAATGACCATTCAAAGTTACAACCAAGAAAGACTTGAACCCAGGAATGCCAATTGGGTGATTCTGGTAGTCTACCCCTCTTAAAACAGCCGAGTTTGAAAAACAGTGATCCGTTTCATAAAGTCACCTACTCCTCAGAGGGGGGAGAAAATTGTGGCAGAAAATATAGAAAGGAATGGAAAACATCCTTTCCAGCAGAAGAAGAAAAAAATCAGCAGAGGAGGACCGGATAGACCGATATAAAAAGTGACAATTCCCTTTTGAATTCCCAGCCAGTTAAACTGAAAAGTGCTAAATTGTTCCCATCATTGGTCATAAACAGCTGCAGGAGCATCAGGGGAAATGTCTCAGAAACTCATTTCTCATTGTGTTGGCAATTTTTGGGATATAAAAGGTATTATTTTTCCTCGAAAGCGGAGCAATTTTACCGTAACTGGCCCCAAGGACTTCAGCACTGCCAAAAAAATAAATTTCGTGTGTGTGTGTGTGTGTGTGTGTGTGTGTGTGTGTGTGTGAAGTGTGGCTGGTGTTTACAGACTTGCTATGATTGTGGGTAATGCGCAGTGGTGAAATTTATTGATTTTTTACTACCGGTTCTGTGAACGTGGCTTGATGGGCATGGCAGGGGAAGGATACTGCAAAATCCCCATTCACTCCCCACTCTGGGGCCAGCCAGAGGTAGCATTTGCCGGTTCTGCAAACTACTCAAAATTTCCACTACCGATTCTCCAGAACTGGTCAGAACTGGCTAAATTTCACCCCTGGTCATGCCCAAAGTGACAGCTTAGCAAAGGGACATTTACCAGAAAGTTAAGGGCACCCTAATATAATCCAAATTATGAACTGCAGTGATTCACTTAACAATTATGGCAAGAAAGGTCCTAAAATGGGGGGGGGGAATCTCATTTAATAACTGTTTCACTTAGCAACAGAAATATTGGGCTCAATTGTGGTTGTAAGTAGAGGATTCACTGTAGCACCAGACATCTCTTATCTGCCGGTCGATGTATTAGCATGGCTGATGGGTGAAGCCTCTCAAAACCAAATTTTGTTCTTAAAATCGATTCGTAAAGCAAAGAAGAGCCCTTAATTATGAGCCTTTGAAAAGCTGCTTCCTCTGTACTTCATTGATCTTTTTTTAAATTTAATTTTAATTGAACGAAAGTTTTACAGAATAAAAATAAAGGTGATAAGTTATGAAGCAAATAACAAAGAAATGAAAGAGAAATATATTCAGGAAGTGGCTTCTGATCTGCTTTGTTTTAGTTACACATGCTTTGGTATTTAATCCTTTATAGTGGCTCTCTTCTTTCCATGTTCTCTCCTTTCTAATCATCAAACCCATAAATCACAAGCTCATTTCCCCCCTCCCTCATTTTCAGCAAAAAATTCATTAAAGGTTTCCACTCACTGATATAGTTATTGTCTTTTCTCTAATCACAAACCTTTTTTTCTTCTTCTTCTCTGCTAATTGTTATCTTCCCCAACAATACAATACAATAGCAGAGTTGGAAGGGACCTTGGAGGTCTTCTAGTCCAACCCCCTGCTTAGGCAGGAAACTCTACACCACTTCAGACAAATGGCTATCCAACATCTTCTTAAAGACTTCCAGTGTTGGGGCATTCACAACTTCTGGAGGCAACTTCTGTTCCACTGATTAATTGTTCTAATGTGTCAGGAAGTTTCTCCTCAGTTCTAAGTTGCTTCTCTCCTTGATTAGTTTCCACCCATTGCTTCTTGTTCTACCCTCAGGTGCCTTGGAGAATAGTTTGACTCCCTCTTCTTTGTGGCAACCCCTGAGATATTGGAACACTGCTATCATGTCTCCCCTAGTCCTTCTTTCTCTTAAGCTAAACATACCCAGTTCCTGCAACCGTTCTTCATATGTTTTAACCTCCAGTCCCCTAATCATCCTTGTTGCTCTTCTCTGCACTCTTTCTAGAGTCTCCACATCTTTTTTACATCGTGGCGACCAGAACTGAATGCAGTATTCCAAGTGTGGCCTTACCAGTTCCTCCTTTCTGGGTGTTGCATTTTTTACGTGCTTTTGAACTGTTAGGTTGGCAGAAGCTGGGACAAGTCACGGGAGCTCACTCCGTTACGCAGCGCTAGGGATTCGAACCGCCAAACTGTGACTATAAGGATGTGACTCTAGGGATGCTGAAATGGTCATAGCTGCGAAAACCGGTCAAAAGTGACTTTTTTTTGCTGCTGTTGTAATGTTGAACGGTCACTAAACTGATGTAAGTCGAGGACTATCTCTGTAGATCGTGGGGCTTCCTTTCACTTGTAGCTTCAGAGGAATCAAAGATTGTCTCATTTCAGATTTTTCTTTCAGTGGGTCAGTTCACTTTTCCCCAACGCCAGGAATTAAATTTAGGAGAAAGAACAATTCTTGACCATTTCGATTCATGCATGACCCACGCCTGTGCCTGTCCGAGCAGGAGTTGGATGCAATGAAAAAAAAAAACCCACAAAGGCATCATGGACTTCCTTAATTTTATAGCCCTTACTCACTTCATGTCATGCCAGGAAGCTTTGATTCAGGAAACTGAAATCATAAAGCATTGATGTATTTTTAATGGTCTTTCCCTAAAGTTTGCCAAGGTCTCTGAAATCTATCCCCAGGCAGTTTAGCCTGGAACACTGAAAAAAAAAAGTTAGAATAGATTCTCTTCATCTCCCTGAACTGTGGATTGGCTGGCATTTCTTTTTCTTTTTGTCATTGTGTCCTCTTTTTTTTTTTTTTTTTTGTGAAACCATAAACACGACTAGTCTTTGTTTATAAAGCATTAAATACCTTTTTGTCATTTTAACAATCTGTTTCCTTTCTGTTTCGGGGACTCGGTGGCCTGCCTTTGTAAAATCAGATTATCCACTGATAATAAATACGTCTCCATAATGGGCTCCCTTGCCATATATGACGCGTAAGAAGCCCTGTGCCCAAACAACCATTTTATTTCTTTCAATATTTTTCTCTTTTTTTATGCACTCTGAAATTCCCAACAGCCAGGCAAGACTTTCCTGGACCTGCAGTAAAGCCAAATATGAAATTTAATTCCTATTGTAATCCTGCAATATTTACCCAGGCGCAGATCCCAAGGAAGTGAAAGCAGATCACATATGATCGTAAGCTTTTTTTTTTTTTTTGTACAAAACGGTACAAAAATGACCTATGACACGTTTTTCACACTTATGACCGTTTCAACGTTTCAAGGGTCATGTGATCAAAATTCAGATACTTGGCAGCTGATTCCTATTTATGACGGTTGCAGTGCTTCGGGGTCATGGGAGTCCCATTATATGATCAGCAAAGTCAACAGGAAGCCATATTCACTTAACAATCATGTCACTAACTTAACAACTGCAGTGATTCGCTTAACAACTGCGACCAGAAAGGTAGTAAAACGGAGCAAAATTCACTTTTTAAAAATGTCTCATTTAGCAACAAAGATTTTCTGGTCCTGTGATCGATCCAGATTGGATCCTGCAACACTACAATGGCTCAGGTTAGTTGAGAAGAACTAAGGGGGAGGAGGAGGAGACCTAATGGAAGATTAGAACTTGCCAGCCAATGGCTCTAACCATTACACCAGACTGATTCTTGGTATATCATTAAAATTATTAAAACACCTTCCCCAATTGCAGTGCCATTTTATCTAATAAGACTATATGAAAGGGTATACCTAGCATTTCCTGCCTAAGCAGGGGCTGGACTAGAAGACCTTTGAGGTTTCTTTCAACTCCTGTTATTTTATTCTATATGCAAATTAAAGTTAAACATCATTATGTGTGGCCATGTTTGAAAGATACCTGACGTGCCCATCAGGATTTCTTCTTTTGAAATCATCCAAAGATGGCTGTCTCCGTATGGTCTTTTTGGACAACTCTAGCCACAGGAAGGTCTAACCACGATTACGTTTAACCATCTGTGATTTGATTTGGCAAAGGAAAACTATGCTGGGGGAAAAACATTGACGGTGATCCTCTTACAGTAGTGGCAAAAATTGTGGAAACCTTTTGGGAAAAGTGTACAGTATTTTTGAGGTTTGATGGCTAATAACACAACTTTTTTTAGAGTAGTACCATGAAATTGTATATCAATGGAAAGATAATTTAATCAGTAATGTAATGCAGTAACTTTTATGATGGATTTGCTATTAGAATAGCAGTTATAAAGAAGAAAAGTGAAACATGTAGAAAAAATGAGATATACAAAAATTATCACCATAGCAAAAACGAGATATACAAAAATTATCATCATGTCAGTTAATACTTAGTTGGGTAACCTTTAGCCTTACAACATCTTCCCATGGAGTGAACCAAGTCTTTTAATTCTGCAGCTGTTATAATGTGAAACCAAGATTGCTTCTATTAACTGGATTTTATTGCTGGCTATATTTGGCTATATATTTTCATAGAATACAGAAAATTGAACAAACCTTGTTGCATTACATTCTTGATTAAATTATATTTCCATTGATATATAATTTTATGGTATTACTCAAACACAAAGTGATGTTATTAGCCATCAAACCTCAAAAATACATTTTTGAGGCAGTTTTGAGATTCATAAAGCAATGGAAGAATCTTTGTACAGAAATTTGTAGGTTTTCCAATTCTGGAGGTATTTAAGAAGTTTTTCCCTGTCTTCAAGCTTTATCCAAACTATCTTTGGATGAACCAAAGCTCTCCACAGAGTTTTCTAATCAAGCAGGAACCTCAAGAATTTGTCTCTTCAGGGAAGGGATGAAGCTGTGAATAATCGCACAATCTTGAAGATGGTATAATTGGTTTTCCTGCAGGATGCAAAGGGATAAGCTAGATAAGCTCTGCATACCCCCTCCTATTGCATCATCCTATGTCCTGTAGATGTTTTTTTTTCAGGAGGAAACTGGACTTTCTTGTTTTTTTTTCTTTTGAAGACATTTTGCTTCTCATCCAAGAAGCTTCTTCAGCCCCAGGAGTTGCCTCCTGGAAAAAAGCACCTTTGGGACAACTGTGACTGGAATGACTGAGAATATCTACAGACTTTCACCAACTTACGATTTTATCATCCACGAGATATTAACAAAAGAAATTGAGGCACGCAGCAAAGAAAGCAGAGGAATGTTTGTAAAGCAAATACTATTGTGAACTTTAATTAACTGTAATACTGAAATGTAATATGTGTGTATGGTATAGAAAGGATTGCAAGCAAAAAAGAATCAAAAGTAAACTAATTAAGGTGAATACAGATAGTAGGTTAGCTGATATGTATTAATAACGGAAGGTGAAATGATTATGCCGGTTGCAAACAAAAAAAACATTAGTTCAGAAAGTTATTAGAGGAGGGGGAAAATGGAGGGAAAAGGTGGAAATACGTCTAATAATATATAGTTAAAAACATAAGATGAGATGAAATAGGAGCGCTTAATGATGTAAAAATATGTAACAGCATTATGAAGACAGCGGGAAATTTGAATCCGTCTTGCACTGCGTCCAAAAAAGAGGTTGTTACGGGGGGGGGACGGGGACAAATGGAATTCATACAAAGGTATACCTCTAAAAGAAAAACTAGCAATATGGAAAATATTTTTTTTCCTCTTTTTTCTTTGCGAATACAATTATTAATGCCATTGATACTAAATGGCGTTTGCTAAAAGGCGAAAATACACCATGTAAAATAGAGAATGGAAGGGCGATAAAGAGAGGGAAAGAGAGAGAAAGGAGACAGGAGGGGGAATTGAAGAGAGGGAAAGAGCAGGAGAGAGGGAGGGTGTGGAAAGAGAGGAGAGGAGAGGGAGAGAGCAAGGGGAAGTAGAGAAGAAAGAGAGGGTAGAGGGAAGAAAGGAGGTAGGGAGGAGAAGAGAAGGAGAGGAGGAGAGCTGAAGATGAAGTAGACTATAATATGGTGTATAGAAAGCAGAAGAGCAAATAAAAATTGAAGAGGCTTAATGGTAAAAGGAATTGATATACTATTGAATACTCGAAAAATGCTTTTTAAGATGTATTGGTATACTTTGGATTATATTATATGTATCATAAAAAAACAAAAAAACTTTTGACCCAAAAAACCCCACAAAAACCCCCAAAGAAAGCAGAGGAAGAGCTTTAAGCCTAGGACAAAGAATAGGAAGACTAACAATTAAAACATTATTTAAACATACCGAGAGTAATAAGGGCAGACGGGCGTTGGTTGGACTTTTAAGATAAGAGGATTGTTTAAAATGTGTGTAGGAAGGATAAGGAAATTTTAAGGAGAAGGTCGATGCATTCTTTACGTGTTTTCACAGTGGATGATGCGACAGGACTGCTTGTAGTGCCTTTTCTCAAGTTCCAAAGAAATGTGGTTTTATTATGCCTGTCAACATCTCAGCTTTGGAATCTTTAGCTGTTATTCAAACCCAAATAACCAGGACCAAATACATGTTTCATGCGCTCGGATGGGTACAAGTTTAGGTGGGGACAGGACAAGCTTATCCTGTATGTTCTCCCATGCATTTTATGAATTCCTCGCGGCTTCTTTAAAAGCAGGGCAGCGAAATTCAGCGTGTTTTCCTACTAATGATCAAGGGATCTTGTGCCAGGAAGGTTTTTCAAAATTTGGAATGGAGCCTACATCCACACAAAGACAGACGAACACGCTCCCGTGTTTTAAAGTTTTGGGGGTGAAAAAGAGCCTCGCCTTCAAACATTGCAAGAAGCAGCTTTTTGGCACAAAAGCAGGACTCCGCTTGCAGACTGTTTGTCAAAGGTTATCATTTTTAGCCAGATGCTTGTTCTTTTTCAGGCAGTGTTGGGTGGTTTTAATTTTTTTGACCTGGTCTCGGACGTTAATAAATTATCCACTGCTTCATCTCTCCTCTGAAGAGACAAGTTCTTGTGGTCCCTGCTTGACTAGAAAAAATTGTGGAGAGTTTTCGTTTAAGCCAATGCATCTTCTCCGGGAAGTTTTGATAAAAGATTGAAGACAGTGAAAGGAAAAACAACAACAACAGATTGTTTTTTTGCTAGGCTCCATATTTGGAGTTGAAGAACGAGGACCAAATGAGATCTGGAGGCAGCCATGACAAGGTTCTAGTCCACAATGCTGTTGCAGTGGAGAATTCTAAATTATATCAGCAATGAAATCTGCATATCTAGAGGTAGCATATCTACCGTGTTTACCCGAAAATAAGACAGGGTCCTTTTTTCTTTTGATCCCCGAAATAAGTGCTTGGTCTTATTTTCGGGGAGGCCTTGTTATTTTTGAGGTGCAGGAGGCGGCGAGCGTGGTCACCTCATGGCTGATGCTGTGTTGCAATGTTTTCAGGGGAGGGCTTATTTTGGCGCATGCACTCAAAAGTCCGATTGGGCTTATTATCTGAGGAGGGCTTATTTTCGGAAAAACAGGGTAGGTAGTCCTCAACTTACGACTGCTGCTTAGTGACTATTTGAACTTCCAATGGACACCCTGAAAGGTACCTATTTCCCAGTTCCAAAATTCACCCCTATTGGTCATGTGATTGTATTTTGGGGCACCCAGAAACTGGTCTGGATGTCTGTGATTTATATTTTTGCTTTAAAAAATGGCACTTCTGGTTCCCAACAAAAACAGCCCATAGTGAATGATGGGGTATTTTGGGGGGGAGGGTGTGTTTTGCTTAATGACCATGGATTCATTTAACAATGAACTGCATTCACTTAACATCCTGCTGTAAAAAAAAGGCCATAAATACAGGTCCAGTTATCTAGTGACAGACTTATGACTGTCGTGACTTATGAGCATAATGTGCAGGCCACGTTATGGTGGTAAACCAGGGACTACTTGTATGTATAAATTGGGGGTGACCAGATTAATTGATTATGAGCCATCCAGTTGTTTTCAACTCCTAGCAGTCCCATAAATTTATTTCCCCCCATGATGATCTACTCCAGGGATCCCCAAACTTGGCAACTTTAAGACTTATGGACTTCAACTCCCAGAATTCTCCAGCCAGCTGGCTGGAGAATTCTGGGAGTTGAAGTCCATAAGTCTTAAAGTTGCCAAGTTTGAAGACCTCTGATCTACTCCTATCTTGCTCTTTCTGGTCTCTCAACAGATACTTACCAATATTTGTTCGCTTAATAACCAAAGCCAAAAAAAGAGAACCAGCCAAAGTCATATCTCCAGGTCTGTCACATAATGACTCACTTCATGACTTAGGATCATAATCCCCAAAATGGCAACTTTAAGATTTATGGACTTCAACTCCCAGAATTCTCCACCCAGCTGGCTGGAGAATTCTGGGAGTTGAAGTCCATAAGTCTTAAAGTTGCCAAGTTTGAAGACCTCTGATCTGGGAGTTGAAGTCTACAAGTCTTAAAGTTACATAATGACTCACTTCATGACTTAGGATCATAATAGGCAGGCCCCATGATCGTCATAAACCAAAGATCTGTACTTAAAAGGATGAGGTATCTGAAGCTGGTTCTTCAGCACTTCCAACAGTGTTTCCGTTGCCACTGTAGCTGAGTCCATCCATCTAGTTTCTGTTCTTCTCCTATTCTTCTCGTTCCTTACGTCTTTCCCGTCATTATGGACTTTTCAAGAAATCTGGCCAATTGATTGATTATTGGCCATCATCTTGGTGTCAAGTCTTGGATAGCCCAGATCGACCTTCTCCAAGCTGACCTGTCCCCATTCTGGTCCTTCAGACTTTCCAATCATGGATGCATCACCACTGTAACTGAGTCTGTCTATCTTGTTCCTCTTCTTCTCTGTCCTTCCATCTTTTCTACCATTGTGGTTCTTCTTGGAGTGCTAAGTTTTTGCATTGAAAGATTTTACCTGCCATCCAATGTGTGAGGAGTCCAACGTAGATCGAACTTCCACATGACAATCTGTCTTGGTCCTTCAAGACTTCCAATGATGCACTTACTGCCACCGTAATTGAGTCTGATTGTCCTCTTCTGCTGGTTGTCTTCTTCTTCTCTTTCTTTCTACCTTTCCCAGAGTTATGGACTTCTTAAGGGATCTGGTTTTTTCTTGATTGATGAGTTCTGTTGTAGACTGAGTTGGAAGGGACCTTGGAGGTCACCTAGTCCAACCCCCTACTCAAGCAGGAAATCCTACACCGTTCTGGACAAGTGGTTGTCCAATCTCTTTTTGAAAACCTCCAGTGATGGAGCACCAAACACCATGAAATCAAACTGAGGTTTACTTTCTAATTCCTGCACGGATTGTAAATTGTTTTCTATGTTTACCAATTGCCTGGTAATCTTTTTTTTTTTAATCACAAGTTATATAAAAACAGCTGCTACTACATAGGGTGTCCGTTTAAGCAGATGCCAATGGGAACATCCTCTTCCAGTGTATATAGCAAACAGGAACTTAGTATTGTGTTTTAGCAGTAGGGGAATGATTGTTCTCCTGGGGTAAATTGGCCTTGGCCCTGGCCTGGACAATGCATAGAACAGAACAATTATAATATAGACTGAGTCACATTATTAACTCAGAAAACAGACTAAGAGGAGAGATCATTTGATGGTGTGAAAACTTGCAAAGGTTTGTCCTGACGATGCAGCCAAACAGGAGATCACAAAGTGTGCAAAAATGTATGCAAGTAAATGACATGAAGAGTGTGAAGTAGAGGAGAGAGGTAAGGGAAGAAGAGAGGGATAGGAGAGAGGGCGGGGCGGGGGGAGAGGAGGAGAGAAATGAGGAGTGGAAAGGGGAGAGAGGAGAAGGAGAGAGAAAGGGAAAGTAGAGAAGGGAAAGATGACAGAGGGAAGAAAGGAGGTAGGGAGGGGGAGGAGAGAGAGAGGGAGGAGAAAGTGATGGATAAGGTACAAATATGGTGTATGGAGAGCAGAAGAGCCAATAATTGGATTTTGGGATGGGTTTCAAATTTTTGTACCTGTTCGGTGGGCGTGGCTATATGGGGGGCATGGGACTGAGGGGGCATGGCCAACTTGACATCACTCACGCACACTCACATGACCCTCTCACCAAGCCATGCCCACCGAAACAGTAGCGCAGGGGTGTCCAAACTTGGCAACTTTAAGACTTGTGGACTTCAACTCCCAGAATTCTGGGAGTTGAAGTCCACAAGTCTTAAAGTTGCCAAGTTTGGACACCCCTGCAGTAGCGAAAAGTTTTTTGGGGGAGGGGGGCCTCCAGCCTTGCCAGAACTAAGGGAGCGCCTGCAAACTACTCAGTAAGAAAATAAAAGTTTTTGTCCTCCCCAGCCCCTAGGAACACTCTGCAGACTTCAGCAGGGCTGGAGGAAGGGGAAAACACCCCCTTTTTTTGCAAAAAATAGGCAGAAAATGGGCCATTTTTCACAAAAACAGAGGCATTTTTGCCTTCCCCCAGCCCTGCTGAAGCCTGCATAGTGCTGCTGGAGGCTGGGGGAAGGCAAAATCGCCTCCGTTTTTGCAAAAAACGGCCCATTTCTGGGAACTCTCTGGGACTACCATGTTTACTGCACATACCATTAAAAAGGGGGGGGGGAATTACATTTTTCCCATGAAGTTTGTTCTGCGAATGTGCAGAACAGAAAATAAAGATGGCAATGCCCAGGATAGAACTGGTACAGTCACGTGTCTGGCTGAGGACCTATTTGACCGAACCAGTTAGAACCAGTAGGAACCCACCTCTGCTCGGGGGTCTTTTAGCCCAACCCCATCCCCATCAATTCTTGAAAAGCTCCGGTGTTTTTGAGATTTGATTCAACAGTTGATTCAGTCAACGTGCTCACGCTGACGTGCATTTGAGAAAAGCAGCTGTGCGTTGCAGATGCAAACAAGAAAGCAAGAGGTTTCTGATTGCGCAAGCTTCTCGGCCAGTGGAACAGACTGCCACATGACACGAAAGAGGACTGGGGTCTGGAGGACTTCACACGGTGAGATTGGAAAGTCCTCCGTTTGAAAGGCTCTAACCCAATTTTACTCCAACAAGTTCAGTTTTCTGCTATAGCTACCAGCAGTTCACTTAACACGGTTGTTAAGTGAATCTGGGTCCTCCTCTGACTTTGCTTGTCAGAAAAGTCACAAACAGGTCATTAATTGAGTCCGTTGCCAACTGTCTGAATTTTGATCATAGGATCATGGGAATCCTGCAATAGTGTAAGTGTGAAAAACGGCCGTATCACTTTTTCAATGACGAAACTTGATAAAACTTTGCTGCGGTAAACTTGTATCGTCACTAAATGAACTCTTGTAAGTCAAGGACTATCTGTACCACTCTGTAATGCCTTGGTAAGCCCACACTTGGAATAGGGCTTCCAATTTTGGTCATCACTATATAAAAGAGATACTGATATTCTAGAAAGAGTGCAGAGAAGAGCAACAAAGATGATTAGGGGACTGGAGGCTGAAACATATGAAGAACGGTTGCAGGAACTGGGTATGTCTAGTTTAATGAAAAGAAGGACTAAGGGAGACAGGATAGCAGTATTCCAATATCTCAGGGGTTGCCACAAAGAAGAGGGAGTCAAACTATTCTCCAAAGCACCTGAGGGTAGAACAAGAAGCAATGGGTGGAAACTAATCAAGGAGAGAAGTAACTTAGAACTGAGGAGAAACTTCCTGACAGTTAGAACAATTAATCAGTGGAACAGAAGTTGCCTCCAGAAGTTGTGAATGCCCCAACACTGGATGTTTTTTAGAAGAGAGTCGATAATCATTTGTCTGAAGTGACGTAGGGTTTCCTGCCTAAGCAGGGGGTTGGACTAGAAGACCTCCAAGTTCCCTTCCAACTCTGTTATTCTGTAAACTTTATGGGCATTTGAGACCAGTGATCCAAATAGCATTTTTCAAACAGGATTTCCCTAAACAGGCAAAAGTTCTCTGTTAGGACTTTATGAATCAACTCGAGGAATAGCCTGAAAAAGTTTTTTCTGGGCACTCTTAAAACTGGGCTGGATGGATTTTACTTTCAGAAATTCTCAGCCTTCAGAATGTTGGGGGAGCCCAGGGTGTATTTTGTGTCAAAACAGTCAAGATGGCAGCCATGACTACAGACTTATGAAGCCCCTCCCCTCTTCCCTGGGCTTCAGTTGCGCAGATGTAGCAGCCATCTTGACTTTTTTGACCTTGCTCCCCTCTACAGCCACCTCCAATCGGGTTTGGGATTTGTTTTGTTTGAAAAAAAGAAAAAGAGAAATATTTTTTTCATATTAAGCCTTCTCTTTTTATTTACACCGTGACACATAATAATCCCTACATTCGTTTTAAGTCTACAATAATGGGGGGGGGGGGGGAAGGAAGATCCAGGAAGCACCACTTACATCAGTGTTTCTCAACTTGGCAACTTGAAGATGTCCGGACTTCAACTCCCAGAATTCCCCAGCCAGCGAATGCCAACGTTGAAAAACACTGACTTACATTATACACAACAGTCTTGCAATCTTTTTTAACGCACTCATGACAGCTGATGGGGGGGGGGGGGAAGAATTTTAATCTTACTGAAATAAGAAGTTCAAGACAAAATCAGACTGAAAAAGAAATGCAGAGGCAACCCTACTTACTGTGGTTCTGAAACTAAAGGCACAGAAAAGGAGCATAAAATTAAGTTTTTTCCTATCTTGTCCGTTCTTGAAATCAAATTAGGTCTCCAATCATGGGGCCCAAAATTCCTGGCATTTTTTTCGGACTATCAGTTGATTGATCTGTGAAATATGTCGACATTTGCATAGTGACGAAGGAAAATTGGTAGTTTATGGCATAATTCCCATTATCAACTTCATCACTTCAGTACAACTGGGGCATGGATTATCCTGGATAGTGTTTCTCAATCTTGGGAATTTTTAAGATGGGTGGACTTCAGCTCCCAGAATTCCCCAGCCTGCATGACTAGACTACAATTCCCAGAATTCCCCAGCCAACAAGAGTTGGCTTCAGTGTTTGAACTGTTGAATTCTGGGAGTTGAAGTCCACACATCATTGAGAAACACTGCCTAAATAGTGCAAACTCATGTACAGAGAGAAACTCGGTATGATATATTCAAATAGAAACCACTGTTTCTCCACAGAGATAAAATAATAAGCAGACTGCAGGCCTTTTATTTCTAGAACACAGAACTATAGGTCCAGAATTGTCTTGGCAAACTAGATTTTGAGTCTAAAAAGGCGAGCTTCGGTTACAGAAATTAAAAGAAGAGATAGCTCTACCGGTTCAGTTCTCTGGTAGCAGAGAGTTCCAAGGACTGAATTAAAAACAGATGACAATTCAATTATTCAAAACAAAATTTCTAAAAAGGAAAGAATTGGCAGTGATGTTTTTGGTTCCAACCTATTTTGGGCTACCCAAAAGAAACGTCCTTGGGAAACAGAGCTTAATTGCTCTCTTTTGTTGTTGTTGTTGTTGTTGTTGATTTGTTTTGCTTTAATTTTGGCTTCCTAGCTTTAAAATGGACTCGGGGATTGTTATCATCGCTTTTTTTTTTTTTAAACAAGAAAGGGGGCTGCCGTCGGTATTGTTCAACCAATATAATCACAGGATGTGGCAGGGATTCAGCAACGGAATTTGATGGGATGTCGACAGATTTACTATTCTCTTTTTTTTTTTTTTTCCTTCTTGGTTCGGGGTGACCTTCCCATTTCCAAATGTCAGAAGCTCAAACTTCTCCTTTGAGTCAAGCCGTCTTCGGATAAGCCGCAAGGAAGGGTGTGAGGAATCCATGATGAAGGTGGGTCTTGCATCCAATTGGGCCGGGGGAACGAGAAACGCCCGGGCTTCCTCTCTGGGGGTGAAGCCTGGTTTTGCTGGGAGAAGTCAGTCACAGGATGGGGTCTGTGCCATTCCAGCTGACCACGGCTCCCTTCCACCTGGAAGACCCAAAGAGGCAGAGTTTCATTTTTGGTGGTTTCCCAAAAAGCTGTTCAGCTGGAACAATCCCTTTAAAGCTAGACTCAAGAAATACTTAAAGCGGGCAGGAGTTTGTGAGAGGCTGCTTCTAGCTTTAGTCAAGAAAGTAGAAGGGAGATACAGTCGGCCCCTTGATTTTTGACCACAACTGGGCCCAAAATGTATGCCGCTAAGCGAGGCAGTTGTTAAGTGAGCTTTGCCCTGTTTCACCACCTTTCTTGCCACAGTGGTTAAGTGAATCATTGCAATTGTTAAGTTAGAAGCACGGAGGTTTCCCCCTTGACTTTCCTCATCAGAAGGTCGCCCCCCCACTCACAGACACTGCAACCATCATAAATATGAGTCAGTTGCCAAGCGTCTGAATTTTGATCACATGATCATGGGGAATTCTGTGATGGTCGTTAAGTGTGAAAAACGGTCATAAGTCACTTTTTTCAGTGCCTGTTGTAGGTCGAGAACTGCCTGAATACTGTGATATCATTTTTTTAAAAAAACACAAGATAATCACCCAGTTGTTGGGGAGTTTTGTGTGCACCACAGGCTGTTACTTGTGGGCAGTGATTTTTGGACTGCCTATGGGACTCCCCTCCACTCTGTCATCCCACAGTCACTCCAAGAAGGGCAACAAAAGAGATGCACCCTCTAAATGAGCCCTCATCACTACCTAGACAGGTAGTCCTCGACTTACAGCGATCGCTTAGCGGCTGTTCCAATGCACCCGCCTGCAGTCTAGAGACATGGATTTGAAGCTCCGACAAATCAGTCACATGACCAAACCCTGCACACTCAGCACTCGGACCGCCCCTTAGAGACGTCCGCAGCAGCCCACAATCACATTTCGCGTCAGTTTTATCAAAAAGCAGCATTTATTCCCAGTTTTCGGCAAAACAAGTAAATAAATGGTTCACTTAACAACCGTGGCATTTGCTTTATAACTGCATTATTCACTTAGCAACCATTACAAAAAACATCATAGAAATGAGCTGCTCTCTGTTTCCTGACCACCATGACATAGAATAGAATATAGAATAGAATATAGAATAGGATAGAATTACAATAGAATTACAATAGAATAGAATAGAATAGAATAGAATAGAATAGAATAGAATAGAATAGAATAGAATAGAATAGAATAGAATATAGCATAGCATAGAATAGAATAGAATAGAATAGAATATAGAATAGAATAGAATTACAATAGAATAGAATAGAATATAGAATAGGATAGAATTACAATAGAATTACAATAGAATAGAATAGAATAGAATAGAATAGAATAGAATAGAATAGAATAGAGAATAGAATAGAATTACAATAGAATAGAATTACAATAGAATAGAATATAGAATAGAATATAGAATAGAATATAGAATAGTAGAGTAGAATAGAATTACAATACAATAGAATATAAATAGAAAATAGAATAGTAGAATAGAATAGAATAGAATAGAATATAGAATAGAATAGAATTCTTTATTCTTTATTGGCCAAGTGTGATTGGACACACAAGGAATTTGTCTTTGGTGCATAAGCTCACAGTGTACATAAAGAAAAATAAAATACATTTATCAAGAATCATAAGATACAATCCTTAGTGATAATCATAGGTTAGTAATAAGCAGGGACGTGCGGTTAGGGGAGGCAGGGGAGGCAGAGCCTCACCTCTCTTCATGAAATAATAGTATATAATATTATATACTATATATATATATATATATATATATATATATATATATATATATATATATATATATATATATATATATATATATATATATATATATATATATATATATATATATATATATAAAATATTATAATATTACATACATCCGTCAGCCGCGCCCGGGAGGTGCGGAGGCAGAAATGTTGTTGGCGCTCCCGGATGACGAAGCCATGAAAGCGACTGGAGAACGACCTCGCTGCCCCTTTCGTTGCTTTCCCATTCAGGCGGCTGCGCTTGATGAAAAGCAGCTCCGCGGGGCCCGGCGGCAAGGCTTGAGCGGGGTGACAGAGCAGCCGCCTGAATGGGAAAGCAACGAAAGGGGCTGCGCTTTCACCGCGCTGAAGCCTTGCTGCCTGAATGGGAAGCCGTCCTCGCTGCCCCTTTCGTTGCTTTCCCATTCAGGCAGCAAGGCTTCAGCGAGGTCAAAACGCAGCCCCTTTCGTTGCTTTCCCATTCAGGCGGCTGTTCTGTCACCCCGCTCAAGCCTTGCCGCCGGGCCCCGCGGAGCTGCTTTTCCTGGGCAGCGATTCGTGAAGCCGCTTGACAACCACACAGCCGGCACACCACCTCTCGGGTCGTTAGGAAGCAAACGCAAAGGAACCCACCGCCACGGGCCCACGTTTGTGGGCGCCGGCGGCTGCAAGCCTTGGACAGGCTCTTCTTCTTCCTCCTCCTCTCTCACACCCCTGGGAAGCTCCTGCCCCCATTTTGTGCGTCTCCCTCTCTCACCCCGATTTTTTTCTCGGAGTCGGTGGCTCGGGAAAGGCCCGCCCTGTAGGTGAGTCTCTCGTTTGATGTGGGGCCATTCCCGGGAGCCAACGGGTCTTTTGCTGGCTGCCAAGGCAGGGCTTCGCTGAGGTGACAACGCTGAAGAAGCCATGCAGGAAGAGTTAGGGGGATGCAGAAGGCCCGAGGGAGGCCTCTGGGGATTGGGCTTTGGGTTGGTGGAAGACCTTGAAGGAGTGGGGGGGAAGGAACTGGCGCCGGTGGAGGAAGCAAGGCTACGCGGATCAGTGCACTCCGCGGTCCCCTTAATGTTCACTCAGGAAGGTGGGGGCTGCCTCAGCCTCCTGCACACGTGGTCCCATTCCCCGCCTTCCTGATGACGTCACCAGCCTCACCAGCTGTAACTCTCACCGCACGTCACTGGTAATAAGCAATCAAATGATACTATCAGCCTAACCTCAATACCAGGAAAGATTCTGGAAAAAATAATCAAGCAACGAATTTGCGAACACCTAGAAGCAAACAAAGTAATAGCCAAAAGCCAACATGGATTTGTCAAAAACAGATCATGCCAGACTAATCTTATTGCATTCTTTGATAATGTGACAAAATTAGTGGACCAGAGGAATGCCGTTGATATAGTTTACTTGGACTTCAGTAAGGCTTTTGATAAGGTAGACCATAACCTACTACTAGATAAAGTAGAAGAATGTGGGTTAGACAGCATCACCACCAGATGGATTGGTAACTGGCTGACCAACCGCACTCAACGTGTAGTTCTCAATGGAACTGCATCTACATGGAGGGAAGTATGCAGTGGAGTACCCCAAGGCTCTGTTTTAGGCCCAGTACAACATCTTCATCAATGATTTGGATGAGGGAATAAATGGGGAACTCATCAAATTTGCAGATGATACCAAGCTGGCAGGAATAGCCAACACTCCAGAAGATAGGCTTAAGATACAGAAGGATCTTGACAAACTTGAACATTGGGCACTATCTAATAAAATGAAATTCAATGGTGAAAAGAGTAAGGTTCTACATTTAGGCAACAAAAACGGAATGCACAGGTACAGTATAGGTGATACCATACTCAGTAGTAGTAACTGTGAAAGGGATCTTGGAGTCCTAGTGGACAACCATTTAAATATGAGCCAGCAGTGTGCAGCAGCTGCCAAAAAAGCCAACACAGTTCTAGGCTGCATCAACAGAGGGATAGAATCAAGATCACGTGAAGTGTTAATACCACTTTATAATGCCTTGGTAAGGCCACACTTGGAATACTGCATTCAGTTCTGGTCGCCACGATGTAAAAAAGATGTGGAGACTCTAGAAAGAGTGCAGAGAAGAGCAACAAAGATGATTAGGGGCCTGGAGTCTAAAACATATGAAGAACGGTTGCAGGAACTGGGTATGTTTAGCTTAAGAGAAAGAAGGACTAGGGGAGACATGATAGCATTATTCCAATATCTCAGAGGTTGCCACAAAGAAGAGGGAGTCAAACTATTCTCCAAAGCACCTGAGGGTAGAACAAGAAGCAATGGGTGGAAACTAATCAAGGAGAGAAGCAATTTAGAACTGAGGAGGAATTTCCTGACAGTGAGAACAATTAATCAGTGGAACAGCTTGCCTCCAGAAGTTGTGAATGCCCCAACACTGGAAGTCTTTAAGAAGATGTTGGATAGCTATTTGTCTGAAACGGTATAGGGTTTCCTGCCTAGGCAGGGGGTTGGACTAGAAGACCTCCAAGGTCCCTTCCAACTCTACTATTGTATTGTATTGTATTGTATTGTATTGTATTGTATTATAGGAAACAAATATAAATTGTAAAGATACAAGCAACATAGTTATAGTCATGAGCGGGAGGAGATGGGTAATAGGAAGAATGAGAATAATAATAGTAATACAGTCTTAGTACGTAATATGACAGTGCTCTGGGAATTAGTTGTTAAGCAGGCTGATGGCATTCGGGGAAAAACTGCCCTTGTGTCTAGTTGTTCTTACGACCCTGATGGGCAAGTTTCCGTTACAGTCATAAATTGAGGACTATCTGTAATTTTCAACACACACACACACATACACACACGGTGGGTTGCTCCCGGATCGGCCGAACAGGTCGTAGCGGTGGCAGGAGGCTCCGCCCATCCGCCCGAATGCTTCTGCGCATGTGCAGAAGCGTTGTGTGAGAGAGAGCGAACCCGAAGTAAAAAAAAAATGGAAACCCTCCACGGACACCCCCCCCCCATAGATGTTTCTTCTGAGTAAGGAAAGATCCTCACAAGGCTTGTTCTTTGGACGAAAAAGACGCGATATAAATCTTGCACACTGTGTTCCTGGCTGGCCATTCCTCTCTTCCATTGGACTGGGAGTGAAAACTCACGGTTGGCCTCTGCAGAATCCATGATGGCGTCTGCACCTCTCAGCAAGCCTGTTTTTTATGATTTTGTAAGGCAACCAGGCCTCTGGAAGGAACAACTAGCAGCCGTTTAACAGCCCAGCTTCTGTGTCTCGGCCAGGACAATAGGGCTTAGTCGGCATCTCCTAATTGGCGCCCTTCGCCTGCAGGATGGAGGCTCCTAACAGCCCCGACTGGCTGTTCTCTTAACAAGCCCACCATTCATGCTTATTTATGGCCCCAGCTTCAAGCAGAGCCAAATTGACGAGCGCTATTGAAATCTTTCTTGGGAAGCAGAGAAAAGAGAAAGAAAGTGGGGCAGGAGAACTCAGTTCTCTGGAACAATATTGCTCGCCACCTTAACTGAACTCTACAGACCCCTCTGAAGGTACAGTCAGCAGTGGCGAATTCCCCCCCCCCCCACTTGGTCACTTCTAATTTTAAAGAGTCAAAGAAAGCCACGAAAAGTTCAGGCCTGTTCCTGAACCCTCACGATGATAGTGTTTGTATCGGAAGGTGATTTATTTCTCCTGGAAAAATAGGAGTTTAGAAGGAATGCAGAAATAATCCAGTTCCCTGGCACAGATGGTTTCCTTTTTTCTTTTTTAAACTAAAGCCAAACATATCAGCCTTATAAACCATGCCATTCTTGGTTTTTCTTTAAAAAAAAAAACCTAGCCGATAACCTAGCTTTGCCCGGGTATTTATTTATAGGGGGAAAATATCCGGACCAAATCTAATTTCTACTGTTGGATTTTCCCCTTTACCAGAGGGAGCCCCCTTGTGGAGTACTGTGAAGCCATTACCATGGCAACTCCACTGCACTGTACAGTAGAAGCCATTTTATGGCAGTAAGGTAGAAACCGTTTTAAGGCACAACAGGCTGTATATTAACAGAACATGCACCCTGACGGGTTTTAGGGGTGTCTTACCTCCACAATGTCATCATCTGTGTACCACACACACACACACATATAATAAATTGTTCCAGTTCCTAGGTCCTTGGTTAGGACTCAAGCTTTTGAGCTACCAACCAGCCCCAAAGACAGTGAAATTCACCAAAGATTAACCAAACAACAACAACAACAACAATAACAACAACAACAACAATAATAACAATAATAGAATTTTAAAGCGAAAGGTAAAAGCTTACAAATAACAAGAATGGTGCAAAGGCAGTCAAGAAAAGTGAAGAATTGGAGTGCACCTGGACCAGATGAGCTACATGGTTTCTGGCTAAAGGCACTTACAAGTATGCACGAAAGATTGGCAGCCCAAATGAACCAGATCTTAAAAACACCTGACAATGATGAATGGATGACAACTGGAATGATATTTTTGATCCAAAAAGATAAAGAAAAAGGAAAGGACCCTGGAAACTACAGGCCAATCACTTGTTTGCCAACAACATACAAGCTCCTTACTGGTATCATTGCAAACCAAATTTACGGATACTTGGAAAGAAATCACTCGCTTCCCGTAGAACAGAAAGGATGCTGCAAAAATTCAAGAGGAACCAAGGACCAACTGCTGATTGACAAGCTAATCCTAAAGAATTCAGAGAAAAGATGAACCAAGCTGTTCATGGCTTGGATAGGCTATAAGAAAGCGTTTGATTCAGTTCCCCACAGCTGGATCAAGAAATGCCTGAAAATCTTTGGCATCAGCAGCAACAGACCAAAATTCATGGAAACTTGAATGAACCTCTGGAAAATGAAGCTTATGGTTAATGGAGAAGAACTGGGTGAAGTTTAAATTAAATGAGGCGTTTTCCAGGGTGATTTCCTTTATTTATTTATTTATTTCTTAGCGCTTATAGACCGCCCCCTCTCCCAAAAGGGACTCAGGGCGGTGTACAGTCCATATCAAAAACATCATAAATAACTATAAAATTTAAACAATTAAAATTATTAAGTGGATAGATACATAAATAAGAGGAGGATAAAAAGATATACAGAACTGTATTGCTAAGTAAATAATTTAAAATATACAGAATTTAAAACCCCAATGTCCTATAAAATTAAGCCCCCTAAAAAACCAGTAAGAAATATATATGCCAGGAGGTAGACGTTAAAAATTATGCCAGGCCAGCCAGTCGGAACAGGTGTGTCTTCAGTTTCTGCCGGAAGGAGCGGAAGTCAGTGGTGGTTCTAATGTCGGGGGGGAGGTCATTCCAGAGGGTTGGGCCCATCACAGAGAAGGCCCTACTCCTTGGTGTCGCCCGTTGGCATTGCCTAGTGGACGGCACCAGGAGAAGCCCCTCCCTGTGAGAGCGAATTGGCCGCAGGGATGTGTGTGGGAGGATGCGATTCTCCCTTTCACCCCTACTTTTTGTACTCTCAATTCTACCACTGACAACCATTTTGAAGAAGGTGAATTGTGGATACGAACTTGCAAAGAAAGGACTGAAAATTTCACACTTGGTGTACATGGATGATTTGAAGCTGTTTGGTAAAACAAAAGCTGGACTTTAATTTATTAATTGAAAGCACAAAAGAATTTAGCCAAGACATTGGTATGCAGTTTGGAATTGACAAATGTGCAAGAATGGTAACCAAGGCAGGCAAGGTCCTAGAAGATGATGGAATACAACTTGAGAATGAAGAAATGATAAAGGCGGTAAAACCAGAAGAAGGCTACAAGTACTTGGGGATTTTAGAGGCCTCTGACTTAATGCATAATAATGTCAAGGGATTAACCTCAGCCAAGTACATTCGACGAATTCACAAGATATTAAAATCCAAACTGAGTGGAGGAAACATCATAAAAGCCATAAATACCTGGGCTATACCTGTAAATTGATACTCTGCAGGAATAATTGATAGAGTTGGACAATTTGGACAGAAAAACAATGAAGCTTATGACAATGAATCATGCTTTGCACCCTAAAAGTGATGTTGACCGATTGTATCTACCAAGAGCAGAAGGTGGTTGAGGCCTCCTACAAGTAAAGCAGACTGTGGAAGAAGAAAGACACAGCTTGAATGATTACATTCAGAAAAGTGAAGAACCAATGATTAAGGAAGTAAATAAAGAAGGCTTTTTGAAGAAAACTAAGTTAAAAGCTGAATATAAGAAAGAAGTAATTGAGAAGCGAGCTGAAAATTGGAAAAGCAAAGCTATGCATGGCCAATACTTGAAAAGTATTGAAGGCAAAGCTGACCAAAAACTAACTTGGAACTGGTTAAGATCAGGAGTACTGAAAAAAGAAACAGAAGGCTTTATTTTGGCAGCTCAAGAACAAGCCTTAGCCACAAATTCCATGAAGGTAAAAATTCAACATGTTACCACCAACAGCAAATGTCGCCTCTGTAATGAGAAAGATGAGACAGTCGACCACTTGATCAGCGGGTGCAGCAAAATTTCACAAACTGACTACCTACAACGCCATGACGGCGTTGCTAAGATTATTCACTGGAAATCGTGCCAAAAGTTTGGATTTGAGTACAGCAAAAACCACTGGGACCATCAGGTTGAGAAGGTTTTAGAGAATGAGAAAGTCAAGATCTTGTGGGACTTCAGAATCCAGACTGACAGGCACTTGGCCTACAACACACCTGACATAACAATAATTGAAAAGAAAAAAGTATGGTTCATTGACATTGCAATGCCTGGTGATGCACGAATTGAAGATAAACAGCAAGAAAAAATCACAAAATACCAGGACTTGCAAATTGAGGTTGAGCGACTGTGGAAAAAGAAATCATGTGTTGTCCCAATTGTAATTGGAGCCCTTGGAGCAATACCTAAAGGGCTACCTGGCTATTTGGAAATTCTAAATTTACCTGACTTGAACATTCTGACTCTACAAAAAACAACCCTACTTGGAACAACTTATATCCTCTGACGTTACCTTAACAGTTCCTAGGTCCTTGGTTAGGACTCGAGCTGTTGAGCTACCAACCAGCCCCAAAGGCTGTGAATCTCATCAAAGATTAACATAATAATAATAATAATAATAATAATAATAATAATAATAATAATAATAATAATAATAATAATAATAATAATAATAATAATAATAATAATAATAATAATAATAATAATAATAATAAAAATTTAAAGCAAAAGGTAAAAACTAACAAATGCTGAGAATGAAAAAGAAAAGAACAAAAGAACAAAAGTTCAGAAATCAAAGAGAAAGGGAAAATTAAAAAATGACGTCTGGTTTTCTTTTGGAGAAACCAATGGAAGAGAATTTGCCTATAAAGGTTGTGGGAGCTTCATTACTGGAAGCTTCTAGACTGTGTTGAAATATTCATGATTGGGAGAGACATGGGAACAAGGTCAGCCAATGAATAGGCATAGCAGCTAAGTCAGCCAATGGGAGCTTAAGCAGATCTGAGTCTGTGCAGAGAATTGAAACAGAAACTTAAGCAGTCTGCTGCTCTGAGAAGTAAACTAGCAGTTTGTCTGGGCTTGTCTGCTGATATGAAGCTAACTGCTTGTGTTTGCCAGTAACTCTCCTTGTGTTTACTTGGAAGAACCACTTGCTGATATTGTATATTTATTCATCTATTCCAGTTGAATCAGTTATCTGTGTGTACTTTCTGGATTTGATTTTTCTGCAACAAACTCTGGACTGCCATCTGTCAGAAACGGTTTAGGATCTCCTGCTTGGGTGGAGGGGTTGGATTAGATGACCTACAAGGTCCCTTCCAACTCTGTTAATCTCATCTGATCTTTTACAGCAGCCATTAAGTATAAATATAAATTCATACAAATCTAACTCTGTGGTTACAACATTGTTTAACTCTTTTCTACAATCTCTTTTTTTTTTCTAATCATGAAAACCATAATTTCATTTTTTTCTATTTTGTGCAAAAAGATCAGTAAGTGAGCATGCAAAAATTCCCAGAATTCCCCAGCCAGAATATGTGGGCATCAATCCCAAAACTGATCCTTTTAACTCCCTAAATTCCCTGGGCAGCAAATGAGGACTTCAACACCCAGAATTCCCCAGTGTTCTAGAAATTCCCTAGCTAGCATGTTTTAACTTCGATTCCAAGAATTCCCCAAAAGTTACCCGAAGGGAGAAAATAAAAATACACGAAGTGTAATTTATCTGGTTTTATTAAACACTGCTAGGAAGCATCAGCCATCAAATATATTTTTATTTCATTTTATCTTTATTTTATTTCTCCCTTTAGGTCTGTGAACTTTGGTTGGAATTTTTTTTACGGAAGATAACATTTATTGTCCCTGAAAACAAATCTTTCTATTGCACAGATTTGAATTCAAGCAGAGTGGATAAAAATTGGATTTTTAAATTTTAAATCGGATTTTTTAAAATCAAATTTATTTTAATAAAATGCTTTTGGAATAAAAAAAAATCTATCTAAAGATAGTTTTCTATTATAGATATATTAATAATTTAGTTTATTGGGCATGAAATGGAGCTTAGTTATGTAGCATGAGGCTGTGCATTCTGCAATATTTTTACATTTTTGGTGAACCCATTCAATGACTCCAAGCTCTGCAAACTGAGATACTGTAACATGCCCTGCAGTGACGCATTGACACGATTTCACAGTGACCATGAGATAAATCATAAAACAAAGTTCAGGAATATTCCTTCATCCCATTGCTTTGCAAATCTGTGCATACTACAAACTCTGTCATTGTTTGAAGAGAAATGCATCTGTACCACCACCAGAGGCGCTAAGCGTGAGGAGGAAGGGCAAGCAGTGAAAATGAAAGTGAAACCACCTAAACAGCTTATAAATATAAATATCAAAGAGCGCCTGTCATTTCAGATCCATCATGGCAGCGCCTGTTAGCGGACATCCACTCACCTGCTGCCCGCCACGCAGGGGTGGGCTTCAAAAATTTCAGCAACGGGTTCTCTGCCCGGTTGCTAGGTGGGCGTGGCCATGGTGGGCGTGGCCTAGTTGGCTGCCTACACCGTGGGGGGGAATTTTCACCTTCCCCAGGCTCCAGAGGCTTTCCTCGAGCCCCTGGGAGAGCGAAAACTGCCTCTCCCAGGCTTTGGAGGCCTTCCGGGAGGCCCGTTTTTCCCTGGGAGAGGTGGGGCGGACGGGGTAGGATGGGATTTGGAGGTTCTCTGAATCTGGCATAATGTTAGCTACGGGTTCTCCTGAACCCGTGCAACCCGTAGCAGCCTACTCCTGCTGCTACATCCCACACCGTGTGGTGTCACTGCCACATCACCAGCTGTCCCTTCAAAGTGAAAGGGCCTGTCGGTGAGTCAACAGCAGATCAAAGGAGGAGCCACTGCGGGACAGAGATAACAGCTGCTCTTTAAAAATTATGATTTAATACAATACAATACAATAGCAGAGTTGGAAGGGACCTTGGAGGTCTTCTAGTCCAACCCCCTGCCTAGGCAGGAAACCCTATACCGTTTCAGACAAATGGCTGTCCAACATCTTCTTAAAGACTTCCAGTGTTGGAGCATTCAAAACTTCTGGAGGCAACTTCTGTTCCACTGATTAATTGTTCTAACTGTCAGGAAGTTTCTCCTCAGTTCTAAGTTGCTTCTCTCCTTGATTAGTTTCCACCCATTGCTTCTTGTTCTACCCTCAGGTGCCTTGGAGAATAGCTTGACTCCATCTTCTTTGTGGCAACCCCTGAGATATTGGAAGACTGCTATCATGTCTCCTCTAGTCCTTCTTTCTCTTAAGCTAGACATACCCAGTTCCTGCAACCGTTCTTCTTATGTTTTAGTCTCCAGTCCCCTCATCCTCTTTGTTGCTTTTCTCTGCTCTCTTTCTAGAGTCTCCACATCTTTTTTACATCGTGGCGACCAGAACTGAATGCAAATATTCCAAGTGTGGCCTTACCAAGGCATTATAAAGTGGTCTTAACACTTCACGTGATCTTGATTCTATCCCTCTGTTGATGCAGCCTAGGACTGTGTTGGCTTTTTTGGCAGCTGCTGCACACTGCTGGCTCCTATTTAAACGGTTGTCCACTAGGACTCCAAGATCCCTTTCACAGTTACTACTATTGAGCAAGGTGCCACCTATACTGTACCTGTGCGTTTTGTTAAATCAATTTAAATCAAGCCTTTTTACTAGTGATTTAAATCGTGATTTAAATCGACTTGATTTAAATCAAATCCACCTTGAATTCAAGGCAAGATAAATGCTAACAGAGACAGGTCTTCATTTTGGGGGGGGGGGGGGAGGGCTGGCGCTTTTTGAATGCAAGATTGAGAAAAATAAACAAAAAAACATAAGTAGCTCTGTCTGGATAGGGTAGAGTTAACGCAAGTTATTTCCTCCACCGGAGACAGAAAACAAGAAAGGATTAAGAGAGCAAGATGAATCTTCCTTCAGGCAACTAAATGTATTCGCCCGACCAAAAAGAAAAAAGAAAAAAAGATCAAGGAAGCCCACATCCCATTTACTCTTCGATCTTAATTCAACTTCTTAAGCATATTTTGGAGGCTTGAATTAAGAGGGGCAGCCAAGAACCTTAAGCCAAGCAGCCTTAAAGGAACGTGAAGGGGCTAATGGTGAGACAAGGAGTCCGGGGGAAATATTTCTAAAAGGTTATCCATCATAAGGAGAACCAAAATTAAAGTTCCTCCAGGCAAGGTGCGCAGACATTCCAAGTAGTGTTGTGAAAGAAAAACATACCTGTTTTAAAAAAAATAAAAATCCCTTCTGCAATCTGTAAGCTCTGGAGACCCTTAGGAAATTTATGATATTCCCCCACACACACACACACACACACAAAAAAAACCCAGCCGCGACTGCTAAACGCCCCAGCAATTTCCACCCCTCCCTCTTCCCCTTGTAGGATTTTAAGTGAATAAAAAACAGTCAGGAAACAATTGGTAATAGAGGTGATTTGGAGCCATGCAGTTGTCATAGAAGCCATTTTTTTTTTAATGGTAGCTAAAGGGTCTGATGTATATATCTTTAATGTATATGGGGATTTACAGTGAAGGAAAAAGATCTATTTATCTGCACCCACGTTTGCAAGGGTGTGTGTGTGGTGGTGGCCTGGAAAGCAGGAAGGGGACTTGTGATTGTGTGACCTACATTGATGCTGCGCGCTGGCACAAAGGGACAGGGTTTTAACTGAATAGATGCAACAGTGTAGTAATTGTATAGTAGTAGACTGCAGAGCAGAACAGAATAGATATTCTGCATAAGGGCCCTTTTGATTTAAAAAAAAAAAAGGAAAACAAAAATATATGCCCCCGACTTACAACCACAATTTAGCCTAAAATTTCTGTTGCTAAATGAGACATTTGTTCTATGGATTTTGACCCATTTTATGACCTTAATAAGCAAACGGTTGTAAGTCAAGGACTACCTATAGTAGACTACAGAACAGAAGAGAAATTCTGCATAAGGGCATGGAATCCACACTGGAATCTACACAAAGATACACAAAAACACACACATAGGAACACACACACACACACACACACACAAAGAGAGAGAGAGAGAGAGAGAGAGAGAGAGAGAGAGAGAGAGAGAGAGAGAGAGAGAGGGAGAGAGAAATTATTCAAGCAAAGAAGAAAGAAGAGGGACAGAGAAGAGCAACGAAGGTGATTAGGGGACTGGAGGCTAAAACATACGATGAACGGTTGAGGGGACTAGATATGTCTACTCTAACTAGGAGAAGGACTAGGAGCAGTCTTCCAATATTTGAAGGCTGGTCACAAAAAAAGAAGGGGTCAAATTATTCTCCAAAGCCCCTGAAGGCAGGAGAAAAACCAACGGATGGGAACTAATCAAGGAGAGAAGCAATCTAGAACTAAGAATTTCCCGACACTGAGAACAATTAACCAGGGAAACAGAAGTTGTCTCCAGAAGTTGTGGGTGCTGGAGGTTTTTAAGAAGAGACTGGGCTGCCATTTACCTAAAATGGTAGAGGGCAGTGATGGCTAACATTTTTGTCCTGGCAGGACTAAAGTCTGTGTGTGCGCGACCATGCCCATAATGCAATGCGCCAATGACACACACACCCATGCTCCCCCCTCCCCCGTGCCTGCACGCATGATGCCTCCACCCCCCCCCAATTTGGGCCTAGCAGGCTCCCTGCAGCCTCCTGGGACAAAAAACGGGGTGCGGGAGGTGCACCCACCCGCATATGCGTTGGCACCCTCCCGCGCATGCACGCATGACCACCCAACCCCGCGCATGCACGCACATCTCCCACATGCACACCAGAGACCCAAAGATCAGCTGGCTGGTGGGAGGCACACAGTGGAGCTGAAGGTTGGACTAGAAGACCTCTAATGTACCTTCCAACTCTGTTGTTCTGTTAAGCTAAACCAGGGGGGGGGATTGGCACTTACTTCGTCCGAATGCAATGCTCCAAAGGAGAAACGAGGTCATTCTCTGGGTTTTCCACATACAGCTGTGAGGTGTCTGCGGAGACAAGGAAGGTCAGCATTCGTTGCCATCAATTAATGATCCTATTTTGGCCCAGCTGCCGACAACGACATGGAGATGGAGGACGGAATTTACCTCATGGTAATTTAAAAGGAAACTGGGACGACGATTGGAATGTCAGCGGTTATAAACCCGGATAGATATACAGGTCGTCCTTGACTTAACAACAGCTCATCTAGTGAACGTTCAAAGTTACAGCACTGAAAAAAGAGTCACTTATGACCGTTTTTCACACTTACGACCGTTGCAGCATCCCCATGGACACGCGATTGAAATTCAGGAATGCTTGGCGACTGACTCATATTTATGGCGGTTGCAAGTGTCCTGGGGTGTGTGTGTGTGTGTGTCGATTTCACACAATCCCCCTTTGCGACTTTCTGACACGCAAAGTCAATGGGGGAAGCCAGATCCGTTTCAACGACCGTGTGGCTGACTTCACAACTGCAGGGTTCAATTAACACATGTGTGGAGAAATGTCTTAAAATGGGGGCAAAACTCACTTAACAAACGTCTCACTTAGAGCACAAATGTTGAGCTCAATCGTGGTCACAAGTCAAGACTCTAGAAACAGAGAAGAGCAACAAAGAGGATTAGGGGACTGGAGGCTAAAACATATGAAGAACGGTTGCAGGGACTGAGTATGTTTAGTCCAGGGGTCGGCAAACTTAAACACTCAAAGAGCCATTTGGACCCGTTTCCCACAGAAAAGAAAAGACCGGGAGCCACAAAAGTCCTAACCGGAAGCCCCCCATTCAATTCTGGAGCTGACCGGAAGTTCACTTCCCCCACCATAGAGTCTCCTCCTAGCGCGGCGTACTTTTTCCTCTACCTGTCATAACCGAAAGCCCTATCAATGGTGGAGACAACTGGAAAATCCTCCCCTTGCCATAGAGTCTTCTCCTGGAGCACTCTGCTTCTCTCCCCCCCTCACCCCACCGGAAGCTCCTCTCAAAATTGTGGCACCGACCGGTGACGGAGCCGCAGCAGAGGGAGGAAAGAGCCACATGCGGCTCCAGAGCCGCAGTTTGCTGACCCCTGGTCTAGTTCAATGAAAAGAAGGACTAGGGGAGACATGATAGCAGTCTTCCAATATCTCAGGGGCTGCCACAAAGAAGAGGGAGTCAAACTATTCTCCAAAGCACCTGAGGGTAGAACAAGAAGCAATGGGTGGAAACTAATCAAGGAGAGAAGCAACTTAGAATTAAGAGAACTTTCCTGACAGTTATTGATCATTGTAGGACGGATCCTGAAGTTGAAGCTCAAATATTTTGGTCACCAAATGAAAAAGATGATTCCTTGGAGAAGACCCTGAGGTTGGGAAAGATGTAAGGCGAAAGGAGAAGGGGCTGGCAGAGGATGAGATGGTTAGATAAGTGTCATCGAAGCAAGGAACACAAATTTGTGCAGAGTCTGAGAGACAGTGGAGGACACTGGCGTGTCCTGGCATGGAAAAAATGGTCACCTTTTTCATAAGACACTTTTTCGGTGTCGTTTGTAACTTTGACTGGTCACCAAACCAACTGTTGCACGTTGAGGATTACCTGTAGTCTGTCGTAACTTTTGACCGTCACTCAGGGGTTATTAAGTGAGGACTTCCTGTACTTTTCATTTCTTTAGCCGCTCTGTATCCCCCCGCCCTCCGTACAATCCTCGCGTTGTGCATAACCAGGCGAGTTTGGCCAAGAAAGCATCTTTTAAGAGCCGCGGTGTCGCAGTGGTCAGAGTGCAGTACTGCAGGCTACATCTGCTGATCAGTTTGGCAGTTCGATTCTTACCAGGCTCAAGGTTGACTCAGCCTTCCATTCTTCCGAGTTGGGTAAAATGAGGAGCCAGATTGTTGGGGGCAAATAGCCTGACTCTGTAAACCGCTTAGAGAGAGCTGTAAAAGCACTGTGAAGCGGTATATAAGTCTAAGTGTTATTGCTATTGCTAACTTTTGAGGATCAGGAGATGCCGGGAGAAGGTGGATTACACAACTTCTGGCCCAAAGGTTGCCCCAAATCCAGGGAGAAGGAGAGCCAACTGCAACAGCAAAACATCAAATTCCACCCCATTTCTTTCAAAACAAATTATGCCACACACACACACACACACACACACCTCTGTACCAAGAAGTTGTGGGGAGGGGAAGGGGACATACGGCATGGTTAGGTCTGTGGATATCTTGGGAAAACAAAATTTTTAAGCTGCCACGGATGACAACAGGCTAACCAAGTGTGGGGTGAAGACGAAAATGTCAGGCCTCTCTGCAGCTCTGAAATTACACCGCGGAGGGTGAGAAATAAACAGGAGGGCCAGGGAGAAAAATAAGAGGAAAAACAGACAAGAAAGACTTGATGGCGTCCCGCATTGTAAATGTGGCTGTTTTTGATAAAAGGTCTTTCAAACAGTGCTCCTGCCTCTTTGGAATTGCGAGCTAATGGGCAGCGGAGGTTAAAGAAATAAAAATAAAACGGCCCGAAATTTACTACAATGGACATTTCTTTTGAAAATTTAATAGCATGCCATTTTCCTGTAATTTCCGTAAGTTCTCGAGTTAGCGACTGTGGCTTGAGAATTGGGAGGAGAACTTCCACAAAGCAATTGGTCCTGTCCAATTTCGTTCTATTTATTTATTAAATGTTTATGAGGGCCCCACCCGCCTCTGCTGTAAGGAGACTACGGGGCTCCATTTTATGACCTTTTTTTTTTGCCACGGTGGTTAAGCAAGCCACTGCAGTCGTTAAGTGAATTAATTGCCTGGTCTTTAACTGAAGCCAGCTCTCACCCACCCCCACACCCGGTTGATTTTCTTAAGTTCCCGCAGTTACGTGATTTCCGTCTGTTGTTCTTGGCAACAAATTTACATTTACGACGGGGTCGCAAAGTTGTGTGGCGGAATTGTGAGAGTAGCGTTTGCGACCCTAACCCAGCTGATTTCTCACAAGTCGGTGAGGAAATCAGGAGGAAATTCACCCGTTGCGATCATGTAGTGTCTTGCTTAATGACTCTGGTGGCTCACTTAACAATTGTGGTTAAAAAGAAGCTGGTAAAACTGTGTGACAGCTCACTTAATTACCACATAATTATAAAATTTTGGTCCCAACTGTACTCCTTGACTTATGACCCACAGCTGAGCCAAACATTTCTCTTGTTAAGCGAGTTTTGCCCCATTTTACGACCTTCCTTGCCTCAGCTGTTAAAGTGAACCATTGCAGTTGTTAAATTGATAACACGGTTGTTAAGCAAATCTGGATTCTCTCACGGACTTTGCTTGTTAGAAGGTCGTAAAAAGGGATCGTGTGACCCTGGGACACTAAAATTGTCATAGGTATGAAAAGGTTGTCAAGCATCCAAATTTTGATCATGTGATAACAGGAATGCTGCAATGGTCGTAGGTGTGAAAAACAGTCATAAGTCCTTTTTTCAGTATTGTAATTTCAAATAGTTGCTATACAAATAGTTCTAAATTGAGGAATAGTTATATTGATAACTTGTACCTGTTGACACTCATACTTGATTATTATACATAAACAGGAGAGAGAGAGAGAGAGAAAGAGACAGAAAGAAACAGAGAATAGATGATAGATAGATAGATAGATAGATAGATAGATAGATAGATAGATAGATAGATAGATAGACAGACAGACAGACAGACAGACAGACAGACAGACAGAATACTGACAGAGATGAGAGAGAGACAGAGACAGAGAGAGACAGAAAGAAGAGAAAGATACAGAGAGAGAGATCGAGAGACAGAGAGAGAGAAAGAAGAATAGATACAGAGGGAGATGAGAGAGAGAGAGAGAGAGAGAGAGAGAGAGAGAGAGAGAGAGAGAGAAAGAAAGAAAGAAAGAAGAGGATAAAGACAGAGAGAGACAGAGAGAAATAGAAGATAGATAGACAGAACAAAGAGAAGATAGAGAAATGATAGAGAGAGACAGACAGACAGAAAGAAACAAAAGATAGATACAGAGGGAAAAGAGAGAGAGAGAGAGAGAGAGAGAGAGAGAGAGAGAGAGAGAGAGAGAGAGATTCACTTAACAATTGTGGCAGGAAACATTGCAAAATGGGGTAAAATTTAGGTAGGTGTGTATTGATTTGACTGAAGTAAAAGGATGAAATGAAATTAGGCTTGTTGGGGTGTTATTATTGTTATTTTTTTCCCCCTGCTCGCTCCATTGTCTTCATTTTCTTTAGAAAAATGCCCCTGGCATTTCATTCAAAAGCTGAGTGTTCTAGATAAAAATGCAGATCGCAGCATAGCTGGATTTTGCCCTCCCCCATAATATTTTACCTGGAATGACCTGTAATTCTGGTGACCTGCAGTTTTGTTTTCATAACCGTCCCAGGGAGTGAAGATGTATTATTATGATTAATGAAATGTAGAGGGTACTCTAAACAACTCTGGGTGGCTTACACTTAAAAAGTTAGTGCAGAAATAAACTGGCTAAGGGGAAGAGAAAGAAAGTAAGTAAAATCATTTCTCTGTCTAAAGACTCTGGAAGCTAATTAAATGCCTTCCTATCAGTAGAAGTGTGAGGTCCTTGGTGCTTTGTGAGTTCAGCGGTTTTCTTGCAGACAATTCATGACCCAACTAGGTAACATTATCAATGCTGGAAGGGAGGAAGGTTTGCAGAGAGGAGGAGGAGGAGGAGGAGGAGGAGGAGGAGGACTGTGGAGTCCTTGGTGTTCTCGTTTGCTTTCCTGTAGACATTTCAGAAACCAACTAGATAACATCATCAGTGCTAGAAGGGGGTGGCATTTGCTCTATGTTTATATACCAGTGAGTTGCCCCTCAGTGTTGGTGGGAATATTTCATTCTTGGTGATCCTTGATTAGGCTATTGTTTACTGTTAGTTTGTTTATCTGAATTGGTAGTTTCTTTATTGGGGTATTGTTTACTTTTTGCTTGTTGGCCAATATTAATCTCTAGATTGTTCTATTACCCCTAGTTGGATCATTGTCCGCAAGAAAACCAACACCAAGGATCTCACAATCCTCCTCCTCTCCTCTCCAACTTTTTCTTCTCCTCCTCCTTATCCCTCTCTTTCTCCTCCTCTTCCTTCTCCTCCTTCTCCCTCTTTCTTCTCCCTCTCTTTCTTCTCCTCTTTCTACTTCTTCTCCCTCTCTTTCTTCTCCTCCTCCCTCTCTTTCTTCTCCTCTTCCTCCTTCTCCCCCTTTCTTCTCCTTTTCCCTTTCTTCTCCTTTTCCTTTCTTTCTTCTTGTCTTCCTCCTCCTTTCTTCTCCTCCTTCTTTCTTCTCCTCTTCCTCCTGTTGCTTCTCCTTCTTCTTCTCTTTCTTCTCCTCTTCCTTCTCTTCCTCCCTTTCTTCTCCTTCTCCCTTTCTTTCTTGTCTTCCTCCTCCTCCCTCTCTTCTCCTCTTCCTCCTTCCCTCTCCTTTTTCTTCTCCTCTTTCTTCTCCTCCTTCTCCCTCTCTTTCTCCTTTTCCTCCTCTTCTTTCATCTCCTTCTCCCTCTCTTCTCCTCCTCCCCCTCCCCTGTAGCACTGATGACATTACCTAGCTTGGTAATGAAATGTCTACAAGAAAACCCTCAAGCTTACAAAGTACCCAGAGACCTACAGTTCAATCCCAAACCACAAATATTTTGTTTTATCCATATCAGTAATATCTGTGGAAACCACAACTTCCAGAATTCCTAACTAGCACGGATGAAATCTGAGAAGCCTGTAAGTGGTGCTACTAATGAAGATAAGGTTGAGGAAAATTATAGATTATGACCTGCCAAGAACACAGGGACACACGCTCGACACTCCCTGGACCTGGTCCATGTTTCTTGAAAGGTTTTTTGATCTCCTACCGATGGTTAGGCGAATCTCCTCTTGCTGATTGGCTAAACCGTCGTAATAATAGAGGTCGAACCGCCGCTCTGTCCTCCAATCTCCCAGCAAATCCTTCCGCAAGCAGAAGAGGACGCTGAAGTGGCTCTCACTGCACACCACCCAAATTGGAAACCGGGGGGTCTTCAGATAACAGCCCACCTGAGCAAAAACGAAAAAAGGAGGAGGAAAAAAAGTATGTTTCTTTAACTGTCTGCGGAGGTTCTCACTCATCCAGGTCACGGGTTGTTTCATAGGTGCACCCATGGGACAGTGAGGACTTTACCCTTTTGCCATCGCATGCCAAAAGCGGGGGGGGGACATGGGGAGAGGGGTGGGTGTGTCATGCGCATGCGTGCCCACACCCATAATCCTAGGCGCCCTTCCCACGCATGCACAGGACCCTCCACGCCATGCGTGAACAACCCCTGCACATGCGTGTGCAATTCCCCCACCCTACCCCCTGCTTTTCACATGCGATGGCATGGGGGACCCGTTTTTCGCCCTCCCCATGCTCCAGAGGCTTTCTAGGAGCCTGGGGAGGGCAAAAACGGCCTCCCCTGCTCCCACCACCACCCCGCAGGCCCTCGGAGGGCAGAAATGGCCCGTTTTCAAACTTCAAACTGGTTTGCATGTTGGGTTGTTTTTTACCCTCTGGAGGCAGCCAAAAATCATGGCCAAAAATCATGACCGAAATCAGCTGGCCATTGCGTGCATGCACGCTGGAGCTGAGAGGGCAATGCCTCGCATGCCATAGGTTCGCCATCACAGACATAGGAGAACAAACCCATCAGGATTAGATTCAGCAGTCTATCTGCATTTGAAAGGCAAAGCCCATTCTTTTGAAGATAGCAAAGTCCCCATTTTGGACAGAGAGGACATCTGCTTTGAACGAGGAGTCGAAGACGCCCGTCTGTGTCAAAATTGAGCAGCCCTGTCTCAACAGAAGGGGAGGGATACGAGATCCCCTGTCTCCTCTCTACAACACAGTCCTTTCCGCAGTTCCAACAAGTCTCCACACCCATTTGCACTACTCAGGTGACCCTGAAGACACAGATAAACCTCCAAGTGGCCTAAAAGGATGCAAATGTCCAGCTGTCTGCAAGGAGTGTCAATCCTTCCCTTCCCCTCCATCCAGTCAGAGCTGAAGAAGCTTCTTGGATGAGTAGTGATATGACTTCAAGGAAAAACAAAAAAAGCCCAGTTGCCTCTTGGAAGGAAGAAAAAAAAAAAATCACCTTTCGGACAACCGTGCCCTGAATGACTGAGAATCTCCACAGAAAAGTCCACAGATCTTAAAAGTCCCCGAAGTTGAGAAATATATCCTCAGATAACTACTATATTTTTCGGAGTATAAGACACATCTTTTTTCCTCAAAAAAGAGGCTGAAAATCTGGGTGCATCTTATACACTGAATACAGCATTTTTTGCCTCCTGAAGCCCCGCCACCCTTCACCAAAATGGCCGTGCATAGCCTTATGGAGGCTTTCAGAGAGCTCCTGGGGGCTGGGGAGGGCAGAAATGAGCAGAAAACGGCCGGTTCCTCCCCGCCCCCAGTCCCCAGCAGCACTCTAAACCTCCTTAAGGCTATGCATGCAATTTTTTTGACAAAAAAAGGGTCAGTTTTCGTGAAAAAGGGGCTGTGTTTGGTCTTTTTTGCCCTCCCCAGGAGCACTCTGCAAGCCCCCCAAGGCTTTTCATGCCTTTTTGGGGGGGGGAAACGGGCCCATTTTTGCAAAAAACGGGCCATTTTTGGGAGGTTTGCAGAGTGCAAAAACTTTTCTTTCATTCAGAAAGTTCTTTAACTGATGGAAGATAATTAGATTGACCAAGTGCTGTGCCAGCAGAAACAAAGTCTTAGGTGCTGCAGATTGTCAGCGATTTCCTTCTCCAGCACATGGATAAATACACCTGGAAACATCTATCTACCTACCTACTCTCTCTCTTTCCCTACCTATCTACTGCATTTCTCTCTCTTTCTCTCTCTCTCTCTCTATCCCTCTATCTACCTACCTACTCTCTCTCTCCCTAACAACCTACTATATTTCTTTCTCCCCCTCTATCTACCTATGTACCAGGGGTGGGTTCCTGCCACTCCTAAACTCTTCTATAGAAGAGGTTCCACAAATCTACAGTGCTGTTTAGAACCGGTTCCAGCTCTGTCCCCTCGCCCGTCCACACATCATCAAAATGAAGAGCGAGAGGAGGAATTCTGGGAGTTGAAGTCCACAAGTCTTAAAGCTGTCAACTTTGAACACCCCTGGGTTTTTTTTTCTAAAGGGTTAGGGGTGCAAGGGTCTTGTAACTTGACAACTTTAAGACTTGCATGCTTCAAATGCCAGAATTTCTGAGCCAACATTTTGGTTGCTAAGCAAGAGCGTTGTTAAGTGAGTTTCACCACATTTTACAAGTTGGCCACGCCCACCCATTCACATGGCTGGCAAGCCACTCCAACCTGGTCACATGGCCAACAAGTCACTCTCACAAAGCAGGCCACACCTACAGAAGAGGTTCTAAAAAAATTTGAAACCCACCACTGCTATGCACCTACCTACCTAACTACTCTCTCTCTCTCCTGACCTACCTACTGTATTTCTCTCTCTTTCTCTCCTTCTCTATCCCTCTATCTACCTACCTACTTTTTAAAAAAATTGCCTCTTCAAAACCTTGGTGGGTCTTATACTCCGGTGCGTCTTATACTCCAAAAAACGGTATTTAAAAGCCATTGTTCGACTCTCCCCAATTATTCTAATTTGTTTCCTGGGTTGCATAAATTCTTGAACTGTGAAAGAGATCCCAGTTTAGAGTGATGCACTCCAAAGGGGAACAAAAGGGCCTGTTCAGCTAGGGAAGATAAAATTGGACGGATTTCTTTTCTAATGTGGTAGCACTTTGCAAAACGAAGGTGGCCTTCTGGCTCCCTTGTGCCCCAACCTCAGATTCTCGTTTGATGTCCAATTAGAAACACACTGCGGCATTTCTTTGGAGCGAAGCCACTGATGCTGCCGAACATTTTAAAGAAGTTTCTAACTTCACAGAAGGTTTCCCATGAAATATATGATGAAAGATTGCAAGAATTGGGCATGTCTAATAGAAAGAAGGACTAGGGGAAACATGATAGCAGTCTTCCGATATCTCAGGGGTTGCCACAAATAAGAGAGAGTCACTTGGAATACCGCATTCAGTTCTGGTCACCACGATGTAGAAAAGATGTGGAGACTCTAGAAAGAGTGCAGAGAAGAGCAACAAAGAGGATTAGGGGACTGGAGGCTAAAACATGTGAAGAACGGTTGCAGGAACTGGCTATGTCTAGCTTAAGAGAAAGAAGGACTAGGGGAGACATGATAGCAGTCTTCCAATATCTCAGGGGTTGCCACAAAGAAGAGGGAGTCAAACTATTCTCCGAGGCACCTGAGGGTAGAACAAGAAGCAATGGGTGGAAACTAATCAAGGAGAGAAGCAACTTAGAACTGAGGAGAAATTTCCTGACAGTTAGAACAATAAATCAGTGGAACAGAAGTTGCCTCCAGAAATTGTGAATGCCACTGGAAGTCTTTAAGAAGATGTTGGACAGTCATTTGTCTGAAATTGTATACAGCAGTGATGGCATGCGGCACTTTGCACACACTCGTCTTGGACACAACCAGGAAGAGAAGGTGCCCAGGGGACATGCGTGCACCGGAAAATGAATTACTGATTCCTGGCGCGCCAGCAAGTCTTCCAGTTACTGCACGCACTGATCAGCTGGCCGGCAGACATGCTCATGCTGGAAAATGGAAGAACAGCTCTTCCACTTTCTGGCACAAAGGCCAGCTGATTGTCGTGTGCGCTTGCGCGCCAGGAACCCGGAAGAGGAACCGGTGACACCGTGCGTGCCAGGCGACATGGCTCCGTATGCCACTTCAGGCACGCATGCCATAGGTTCACCATCGCGGGTGTAGGGTCTCCTGCGTGAGCAGGGGGGGTGGTTTAGAAGACCTCCATGGTTCCTTCCAACTCTGCTATTCTGTTATTCTGTATGAGTTTTGCAGGGGGTTTAAAAGGATTTTGGGAAAGGACTGAGGTTGCACAGTGAGATCATGCCAAACACGGCTTGAATAGTGAAACCCATCAACCAGTGGCTCTGTCCAAGTAAGTTAGAAAATTATGTTACGTACGGGCCACTTGCAAGCATCTAAATCTTCCTCCAGGAAGTCTTTTCTGGTGGGTCCTCAACTTATGTCCACAGTTGAGCCGAACGTATCCATTGCTAAGCAAGGCAGTTATTAAGCAAGTTGCATTATCCCATTTCACGATCCCTTTTTGCCATAGTAGTTAAGCAAGTCATTAAATGAATCAGGTGGTTGTTAAGCGGATCTGGCTTTCCACAGGGACTTTGCTTGTCAAATGACTTGCAAATGATATTCATTCTCAGGACATCGGGACGCCTGAAAACAATCATAAATACATCAGGGGCGAAAACCACTTACCGTATTTTTCAGAGTATAAGACGCACCTACACCCCCCCCCCCAAAAAAGAGGGTGAAAATTTGGGTTATTGAATATACATTCAATAACCATTATACATTGAATACAGCATTTTTGGCTTCCCGAAACCCCTCTCCCTTCACAAAAAGGGACATGCAGAGAGTTTGGGAGGCTGCAGAGTGCAAAAACTTTTCTTATTTTATTTACCTCTTCAAAATCTTGGTGCGTCTTATAATCCGGTGCGTCTTATAGTCTGAAAAATATGGTATGTTACATATGGACCACTTGCAAACATCTAAATCTTCCTCCAGGAAGTGTTTACAGGTGAGTCTTCAACTTACGTCCACAACTGAGCCGAATGTTTCCAATGCTAAGCAAAGCAGTTATTAAGCGAGTTGTATTATCCCATTTCACGATCCTTTTAGTAGTTAAGTGAGTCATTAAATGAATCAGGTGGTTGTTAAGCGGATCTGGCTTTTCCACTGTGACTTTGCTTGTCAGAAGCAGCCTAGAAAACTTGCAGATGGCATTCATTCTCAGGGCATTGGGGACGCCTGAAACTATCATAAATACACCGGGGGCGAAATCCACTTATCTTTGCCAACGGTTCAGTAGCAATGTGAGCGCACGTGATGTGATGACTTTGCCATCCAAAACAGTAATGTTGAGCTGGATTTTCGCCTTTGTGTGTCACTTTATAAAAAATAGCAGCAGTTGTGACAGTTGTAATGGAGCCAGGGGGAAAGCCAACAAAACTTGATATGGGTTTCCTTTGGTCAACAAAGACATCCCATTATCTGCTTTTGCCAGAGAATTGAATAGAATAGAATAACAGAGTTGGAAGGGACCTTGGAGGTCTTCTAGTCCAACCCCCTGCTTAGGCAGGAAACCATATAACACTTCAGACAAATGGCTATCCAACATCTTCTTAAAAACTTCCAGTGTTGTAGCATTCACAACTTCTGGAGGCAAGTTGTTCCATTGATTAATTGCTGTAACTGTCAGGAAATTCCTCCTTAGTTCTAGGTTGCTTCTCTCCTTGTTTAGTTTCCACCCATTGCTTCTTGTCCTGCCGCCAGGTGCTTTGGAGAATAGCTTGACTCCCTCTTCTGTGGGGCAACCCCTGAGATATTGGAACACTGCTATCATGTCTCCCCTAGTAAAAGATGATGGAAGGAGCCCAAACCCAGTATGAGTTTTTCAGAGAAACTGATCATTGTAAGAACAGGGGTGTTTTCCATAGCGGTATTGGTTTATAATCGTGTTTCTCAACCTCAGTTACTTTAAGATGTGTGGACTTCAACTCTTAGTATTCCCCAGCGGGCTTCTTGAGCTTTAGGCTGTTGTTGTTGTTTTTTAGAGAAAACGGCCCTAAAACCAACCTTCATTTTGATCCCCAGAAGGTTACAATTCTAGGAGAGAAGATCCAGAGAGCAAAGGACGTGTCAGGTGCCGAGAAGAGGGAAAAAATAGGATACGGATGAAAATCAGATCATGGCAGGACAAAATGTACACTAAGATATAAACTAGAGTAAAGTAAATTGTAAAGTATAAATTAAAGTAAAAAGTAAAAACTCAGCAAAGGGTAAAGAATAATATAAACAGTGAAGGAAAGTAATGCAAAGGGTAAAAAGTAAAGTAAAATAAAGAGTAATATAAACAGTAAAGTAAAAAAGAAAGTATAAAGTAAAAGTAAAGTAAAAAAGCAAAGTAAGAAATAAAGAATAAAATAAAAAGCAAAGTATAAAGTAAAAGTAAAGAATAGAGGAAAGAATAAAGTAAAAAAGCAAAGTAAATTAAGAAGTAAAGAGTAAAGCAAAGAGTAAGATAAAGTAAAAAGCAAAGTATAAAGTAAAATAAAGAGTAAAGAGTAAAGCAAGGAGCAAAGATTAAAGTAATGTAAAGCATAAAGTAAAGAGAAAAGTAAAGAGTAAAGTAATGTAAAGTAAAGAGTAAAGAGTAAAGTAAAAGAGGAGCATTACGGAGGCCGCCTATTGTTGCACGAAGTAAGAAACACACGAAGTGGAGAAGAAAATATTCACCTCTTCGACCTCAGGAGTTTTCACTTTCTAGAACCTGCAGTATTTCTCTGGGGATTTAATCTCTTTTAGCTTTGGACAAGAGGAATGTCTGAATTTCTGGGTGGATAATTGCGAGGGATTGGATTCCACCTTGGCTTCTGGCCGGGCCAACATCAACACAAAACAGCTCAAAAAGGGTATTTCTGAGATTATTTTTTTTCATGCTCCTCCAGCAAATAAAGTTGCCCTCCCTCAAACCCATCAAAATACAGGCAAAGCCCTTAGTTTTTTTATTTTTTTTTATTTTGTTATCTCTTCTGTGTACAGAGGTACATTTCAAACTAAGTCCTATTAGAAATACTGGTATTCTTTCAGTTACATTGTGTGTGTGTATGTGTGTGTGTGTGTGTGTGTGTGTGTGTCTGTCTGTCTGTCTGTCTGTCTGTCTGTCTGTCTGTCTGTCTGTCTGTCTGTCTGTCTGTCTCAGCATAACTCTGGAATGCCTCAAGCAATTTCAACCAAACTTGGTACACAGATGACTTACTCTGCGGAGAAAAACACTGTGGGGCTAAGACACCCCTTGGTGTGTGTGTTCTATTAAGATACAGCCTGTTGTACCTTAAAATGACTTCTACCGTACCGCCGTAAAATGGCTTCTACCGTACAAGTGCAGTGGAGTTGCCAAGGTAATGGCTTCACAGTACTCCACCAGGGGGCTCCCTCTGGTAAGGAAGAAAATCCAACATTAGAAATTACATTTCCCCCTTATAAATAAATATCTGGAAGATGTGTGGACTTCAATTCCCAGAATTCCCAGTAAAGCTGGCTGGAGAATTCTGGGAATTGAAGTCCACACACCTCCAAGGTAAAAAGGCTGGGAATCGTTGCCGTCAGATACAGATTGATTTGCAATTTATAAGTAGTTTTCGACTTCCAACAATTCGTTTGATTGTTCGAAACTATGACAGCACTAAAAAAAGTGATTTATGACCATTTTTTCACACTTACGACCGCTGCACCATCTCCATGGTCACGTGGTCAAAATCCAAATGCTAACCATTCGGCTCATATTTATGATGGTTGTAGTGTCTTGGGGGGGGGGAGTTTGTCACGTGATCCTCTTTTGCGACTTTCTGGCAAGCAAAGTCAATGGGGGAAGCCAGATTCAGTTAACAACCGTGTTACTAACTTAATAACTGCAGTGATTTCCTTAGCAACTGCGGCAAGGAAGGTTGTAAAATGAGGCAAAACTCATTTACAAGTGTCTTGTTTAGCAACATAAATTTTGGGCTCAGTTATGGTTGTTAAAGTGAGGATTAGCTGTATTAGAAAATAGGAAGTCAGTTGAAATGGAATTAAGGGGAAAACTGGCATACAGAACAAGGTAAAACGACAGAGAGAAATGTTGGCCGAAAGAATCGATGTTTGTGTTGACTTCAGCGGCAACCGAAATCTTGTTCGCTCAACTCAAATAAAGTCCTCCTTTTGAATTCCCTGATGGATTGATTAGCTTGGGATAACAGAATAACAGAGCTGGAAGGAACCCTGGAGATCTTCTAGTCCAACCCCATTGCTCAGGCAGAGTGCATGTGCGCACTGGGCCAACTGGTCTTCAAGTTTCTGGCATGGACTTGTGCGCTGGCAGCTCGTCCTTGTGGAGCACCAGAAAGTCAAATACGAACTGGCCAGTGTGGACATGCCTATTTTTTGGCCTGCTATAGGTTCACCATCACGACCTTATTCAATACCAGACAAATGGCAGTCCAATTCCTTCTCAAAATCTTCCAGTGTTGGGGCATTCACAACTTCTGGAGGCAACTTCTGTTCCCCTGATTAATTGTTCTAACTGTCAGGAAATTTCTCCTTGGTTCTAGGTTGCTTCTCTCCTTGATTAGTTTCCATGCATTGCTTCTTGTCCTCCTTTCTTTTCGTACCCTTAGATAATAGCTCGACTCCCTCTTCTTCGTGGCAGCCCCTGAGATATTGGAACACTGCTATCATGTCTCTCCTAGTCCTTCTTTCTATTAAACTAGACATACCCAGTTCCTGCAACCGTTCTTCATATGTTTTAGTCTCCAGTCCCCTAATCATCTTTGTTGCTCTTCTCTGCACTCTTTCTAGAGTCTCCACATCTTTTTTACATCGTGGCGACCAAAACTGAATGCAGTATTCCAAGTGTGGCATTATTACCAAGGCATTATAAAGTGGTATTAACATTTCACGTGATCTTGATTCTATCCCTCTGTTGATGCAGCCTAGAACTATGTTGGCTTTTTTGGCAGCTGCTGCACACGGCTGGCTCCTATTTAAATGGTTGTCCACTAGGACTCCAAGATCCCTATAAACTAGACATACCCAGTTCCTGAAACCGTTCTTTAACTCCTGATCATCTTTGTTGCTCTTCCCTGCACTCTTTCTAGAGTCTTTTTTTTTTAATGTCATGGCGACCAAAACTGCTTGCCGTGTCCCAGGTTTGGTGTTACCAAGGCCTTGTAGAGCTGTACCATTCCTTCACAAGATTGCTGACAAAGGGGCGTTAATACCAACTTTTTCCCCAAGCCTTCTCCGTACCTGGCAGACGTCATAATGCTCAAAGAGTGACAGCAAGCCCAGGTCGCTGCGGCCAGCAATGCCTTTCAGGATGGTGATGTTGCCATTTCCTGAGTCCAGCTCCATCACATCGTTGAAGACGTTGGAAGCGGCCTTGCCGGTCAGTAGCAAGTTGACCAGTTCCTAGTTTCAGGAGAACAAAAGGATGGATGGGTTAGGTCAGTGATGGCGAACATTTTTGTCCTCGCATGCTGAAATCACGCACGCACATGGGCTAGCACATACGTGCCCACACTCATAATGCAATTTGTGCTGCCCCTGCATATGCGTGCATGACCCCCCATGTCCCCCCCGCCCTGCGCATGTGCATGCCACCTCTTCGTTCCCCCATGCATGTTCGTGATTCCCCCCCCCCCCGGTGCTTCGTTTTGGGCCAACAGGCCTCCCTGAAGTCTCCTGAAACCAAAAATGGGCATGGGGGCGCCACACCGCCATGCTCCCCGGGCCCCCCCACGCAAGCGCATGTGTCTCCTGCATGCACGGCAGAGACACGAAAATCAGCTGGGTGGCGGGACGCACGTGCATGCAGGGCGGAGCTGAGCTGGGTGGCAGCTCACGTACCCACAGAGAGGGCTCCATGTGCCACCTGTGGCATGTATGTCATAGGTTCACCATCCCAGGGTGAGGCACTAGGCGGACTGAGTTAGGCTCACTTAACTCCAAATCAGCCTTTCCCTGAAATGGCTTTAAGGAAAAGGAGGAACATTCTTCCAGTTTTTGGTATAGGGAAGCTTAATCACAGGTAATCCTCGAGTTACAACTGTTTGTTTCATGACCGTTCAAAGTTACAACGGCAGAGAAAAATGTGACTTAGGATATTTTTTTCCCCCCCACACTTACAACCATTGCAGCATCCCCATGGGAAGGGATCAAAATCCAGACGCTTGGTAACTGACTCGTATTTATGACGGCGGCAGTGTCCCGGGGTCACGTGATCCCCTTTTGCGACCTTCTGACAAGCCAAGTCAATGGGGAAGCCAGATTCACTTAACGACCACGTTACCTGCAGTGATTCACTTAATCACGGTGGCAAGGAAGGCCGTAAAATTGGGGACATCTCACGCCTCTCCTGTTTAGCAACGGAAATGTTGAGCTCAGTTGTGGCTGTAAGTCGAGGACTATCTGTATAGATGACAACACAGGTAGTCCTTGTGACGTATGATCACATTTAGGCCCCAAATTTCTGATTGCTAAGTGAGACAGTTGTTAAGTGAGTTTTTGCCCCGTGGTAAATGAACAGGGAATGTTTGGTGAATATGTCTGAAGTTGAGTATTTCTAAAGTTATGGTCTATTCTGAGACCCACCAAATCCCACCCATGGCTGGCCCCACCCACCACACCCTGCCCCTCCTAGGAGACTCTATGGACCCCATTTTGGATGTCCGGTAAGGGCAGGGCCTGCTGGGGGAGGGGAAAAACGGGTCTCCTGGAAGTCCCAAAAGACTGGAAATAGGCCCATTTCAAGCCTCTGGAGCCCAGGGGAGACTGTTTTGCCCTCCCAGAGATGCAAGGAAAGCCTCCGGAGCCTGGGGAGAGTGAAACTGTTGTCGTCCTCCCCTGCCGTGGTGCAGGAGTCACACTAGGCCACGCCCACCATGGCCACGCCCACCCAGCAACCAGGTGTCAGGCCTGCAGCCATCTTTTCTTTGGGGTATTTGGCCTGCCACACTGCTATGCATTTTCTATGGTGGGAAAATGGGAGGGGGGATTGTATGGAGTTAGATGATATGTAGCCATAACAAAATCCTTTCTAGAAAGCCAAGGTCATCCTTTGTCTCTGAACCTCTGCAGTTGACCGGAATTGGGTGGGTGGAACTGCCAGCGTGGAGATTGGACCATGGGATGGACCATAAGACCAGTAAGCTTTCAGATTCGGGTTCTCCCAGATGTGCCAACATGGCTCTCTTAATAAATTGGAACTTTGAGCAATATTTTGCCTTGGACTCTGATTCACTTTTGGATGCTATTTGGAACCCTGAACACCGGGCAGAGAACTGAAAGAGTTGCTGAAATTTTTGAAGCTCACCTCTGGTTCTGCTTCAGAAAAGAAGTATTAAAAATAGTGACATCCAACTTTCATCACAGCAGATACACACACACAAAAAAAAACCCAACCCTTAGTGATCCTATATTCCTAAAAGCTACAAGCACCTTCTTCCCATAATCCACCCCACATCAAAATCCACACATTTTTTCTTTTCCTCTTTCTCATTTTTTATTTTTCTCTTCCCCTTTTCTTTCTTTCTTTTTTTCCCTTTCCCTCCTCCCTACCTCCCTTTTCCTTCTTAATTAACTTCATGTTGTATTTTTAAAATGTTTTTAATTCAATTGAATTATTCTTTTGAAAGAAAAAAAAGTTATGTCTGCTTCTATTCATGTGACAAATAAAATACATCAAAAGGCATGATTGATGTAATTGTTGGTGAGTGAAAGACAGAAGGTATTAGCGAAAGACAAAAGAGTGCTGAAAAGTTACAAATCTGCGAAAAATTGATTGATTGATTGGCTGATTGCAGGGGGTGGATGCATCAAGACCAGATTTTGGGTATCTCCCAAGAAAGCAATTAGAACACAAATACTACAAATGGCAAGAGATAAAAGATTGTACTACTCCTGGATGGATACAGGATGATGTAATGAAATGCTATAATAAAAAAATTATTTAAATTTACTTAAAACTTAGAATATTACGCATAAAATGAAATAATAATAGTTATAGTCAAATAAATGATTAACAATGATAATAATGTATACAGATATACTAGATTGATAATATGAGATTTTATATAAATTGTGAGGACTATGGAAAAGATGCACAAAAGTTTTGTAACCAAAGATAAACAATTTTATACAGAATATAAAGATGTACTACTACTGAATGGTTTTAGGATGATGTAATGAAATGCCATAATATAAATTTATTCCAAATTTAGAATATCTCACATAAAAGGAAGTAATAATAGTTATAGTCAAATAAATGTTTAACAACGATAATAATTGTATAAATATATATCAGATTGATAATATGAGATTCTATATAAATTGTAAGTGAAGACTATGGTGAGGAAGCACAAAAGTTTTGTAACCAATTGACACACTGTATGTAACTGGAAGATGGTTTTATGTTTTATGTTTGTCTGTGCTTGTTTGTTTATACACACACACACACACGCACACACACACGCACACACACACACACAAAAGACCAGATCTTGGTTGATAAAATGGAAGAAAAGCATAGAAGAAATTAAAATGAAGGTGGAATAACAGGTAGTCCTTGACTTACGATCACAATTGACCTTCAAAATTTCTGTTACTAAGTGAAACATTTATTAAGTGAATTTTGCCCCATTTTATGACCTTTCTTGCCACAGCTGCTGAGTGAATCCCTGCGGTTGATTAATAAATAACCCGGTTACTATCTGAATCTGGCTTCCCCATTGACTTGGCTTGTCAGAGGGTCGCAAAAGGGGATCACATGATTTCAGGACATTGCAACTGTCACAAAAGTGAGTCAGCTGCCAAGCTGCTGAATTTTGACCATGTGACCAAGGGGTGCTGCAATGGATGTAACTCTGAAAAATAGCCATAAGCCACTTTTTTTCAGTGCCATTCTTACTCTGAACGGTCACCGTTGTAAGTCACAAAACAATCTGTACTGCCGGACGGGAAAAGCTGACTTTAAGCCAATCACTCTCCCTTAGCCTAACCCACCTTAAAGGTTGGTTGTTGTGGGGGAAATTAAGAGGAAAGTGTGTTGGATAAGTTTGTCACCTTAAACTATTCCTAAAATGCTAAAGTGGAATATAAAATGTTTAATGTGAAAAATAATAAAATAAAACAAAATGGAAAATAATGTAAAATATTAAATGAACTAACAAAATGAAATAAAATATTAAATGAGGAAAATAAAATAAAAAATAAAATGAGAAGATAAAGTAAAATGCAAAATAAATAAAAATAAAATAAATTATAAAAGGAAATATTAAATATTAAAATAAAATTTAAATAATAAAAATAATTTAAAAAATGTAAAATAAAATAAAAGCTAGGTCAGACCTTAACTTCCTAAAAATGTGCCACAAACAAGCCATATTTGAAACTTTGGCTGACTGAAAAGCAGCTGACTGAGATGTTCCACAGAAAAGGGCCACCACCGAGAAGGCTGCATTATGGGCCCCTATGGGCTCAATCGCTTCTAGGACAGGAGCTCAGCGAGTTGATGACCCTTCCAGAGTAAGACTGATAAGGTAATTTACCCTCATGTGGGACCTGGGACCTTGACTTGACCCCTTGGTAACTATCGTGTTTCCCCAAAAATAAGACAGGGTCTTATTTTCTTTTGACCCCCCCCCCCCACAATAAGCGCTTTTGCCTTATTTTGTGGGAGGTCTTATTATTTTTGAGGTGCAGGAGGCAGCGAATGTGGTCGCCTCATGGCGGCTGCTATGTTGCAATATTTTCAGGGAGGGCTTATTTTTTGGGGGGGAGGGGATTATTTTAGCGCATGCGCTCAAAAGCTCGATTGGGCTTATTATTCGGGGAGGTCTTATTTTCAGGGAAACAGGGTAACAACTCCGGAGTGACAAGTTCTTTAGTTGCACCTTCCAACTCATGGTCCCTGCTCCGCTGTGTACCTGCGTGCAGTATCCGTGCGCCCCGATCAGTGTGTTTGTGGTGACGTCCACATCTCCACGGACTCTGTTGGGGAGAAAAACAAGATTCTCATCAAAATTACATTTACGAAACTGGTGTGCCTTTCTCCTTTCCTTGCTTGAAATCTGGTTATCTCCCTCGGAAGGTGAACAGAGCACAGGACAATGTACAGGACAGAGCACAGAACAATGAAACAGTGAAAACGAAACAGGGGAAGGATAGAAGGAGAAAGATGCTTTATCAATATAGAGAGTCCTCGACTTATGACCGCAATTGAGTCCAACATTTCTGTTGATAACCGAGCCAGCTGATAAGTGAGTTTTGTCCTGTTTCACGACCAAGCAATCAGATTTTTATAACTTGACCACGGGAAATGCTGCAACAGTCGTAAGTGGGAAAACAGTCCTAAGTCCCTTTTCTTCAGTGCCATTGTAACTTCGAATGGTCAATAAATGAATGGTTGTAAGTCGAGGACTACCTGTAATGATGGATGACCTTGAGGGATGTGGGAAGGAGATACTGCAGAGAAAACAATCAGATAAAGAGCCTGCAGTCACTAAACCGTGAGAGGAAAAAACTTGGAAGATCTTAGCCCAAGCAGTTAAAATGGAGGAGGGAAGTTTGCACTATCAGACCTGCAAGATTTTGTTAATGCAGCCTTGCAATGAAACAGATTATTATAAATTACCAGCCGATAACCCAGGGTTGCTTCGGATATTTATTTATAGGGGGAGAAATGTCCGAACCAAACATAATTTCTAATGTTGGATTTTCCCCCTTACCAGAGAGAGCCCCCTGGTGGAGTACTGTGAAGCCGTTACCATGGCAACTCCACTGAGCTGCATAGTAGAAGCCATTTTATGGCAGTGCAGTAGAAGCCATTTTAAGGCACAACAGGCTGTATCTTAACAGAACAAACACCCCGAGGGATGTTAGGGGTGTCTTACCCCCACAGTATTTTTTTTTCCAGAGAGTAAGTCATCTGTGTACCAAGTTTGGTTGAAATTGCTCCAGGTGTTCTAGAGTTATGCTGGAACAACACACGCACAGAAAGGGAGGGGGGAGGGGGAGGGAGGGAGAGAGAGAGAGACAACCATTTAGATAGATAGATAGATAGATAGATAGATAGATAGATAGATAGATAGATAGATAGATAGACAGACAGACAGACAGACAGACAGACAGACAGACAGACAGACAGACAGACAGACAGACAGACAGACAGACAGACAGACAGACAGACAGATGTAGAGCTAGAGATATATACATATTTAATCCTAGGGATTTGGGTTTTACTTGTGAGAGGGCAGATTCCTGTTAACAGCATCTTGTTAGTTCTGCCATCACATCAAACAATCAATTCTTGCTTAAATTGCAAGGAAGTATTTTGTTTTTTTGGCTTGGATGTCAGGAAGAATGTTCTAATGGTAAGCAACTATTGTAGTTATGATTGCCCCATGCGGCAATCCCTTTTGTTATCTTTTTTTTAAAAAAAAGAAATTAAATATTTAAACCTTTTCACTCAAAAAGAAAAATGAGCCCAAACCACAGGATCCATTTTCAAAAGTCAACTGGACTTCCTGGAAGTTTTTTTTTCTTCCCTGAAGACATTTCTCTTCTCATCCGAGAAGCTTCTTCAGTTCTGACTGAATGGTGGAAGTTGAAGCCACAACAACTCTCAGAGGGAGCGCTAATGACCAGATGACTGCAAGGAGTATAAATTCCCCCCCCACCCTCCACCATTCAGTCAAGAACTGAAGAATCCTCTTGGATGAGCAGTGAAACGTCTTCAAGAAATAAAAACAAGAATGTCCAGCTGAACTTTTGAAAAGCAGCTTTGAGGCTAACAGAGTAGACTGCAGTTTTGTTCAAATTTGGCAACTTTAAAATGGATGCATTCCAACTGCTGGTTGGGGAATTCTGGGAGTTGAAGTCTACCTGTCTTAAAATTGCCAAGATTGGGAAACATCGCATAAAAGTATTTCCAACCAGCGTTGAGTGCGCATACACACCAGAGGTAGGTTCCTACTGGTTTGGACCGGTTCAGCCGAACCGGTAGTAACTTGGCGGCTTGGATCAATGGAACCGGAAGCGACCCTGGCAGACCTGCCACGCCCCCCCAACCAGTTCTCCTACGGCGGCGGCATCTTGATTTTCGGTTCTGCACATTCACAGAACAATTTTCACTACAGAAATGTAATTTTTCTCTTCTTCTAACCTTTTTAATTGCAAGTGTGCACGCACCCAAATTTTTTTGCGCGCCGAAACAGCAGTAATGCCAGCAGCAACGCATCCCTGATACACACAAGTCCCACATCAAATCCCATCAAATTTCTGAATAATTCTCACAATGCAGTGAAATCTTATCCAATTATTTTGACCTCGGCCCGCTACAGCTCATGTTCACAAAATGAAATAGCCTTCAACTTAGGACCACGATTGAGCCCAAGATTTCTGTTGCTAATTGAGACATTTGTTGTTTGCCCCATTTTACGGCCTGTCTTGCCACAGTTGTTAAGTGAATCACTGGAACTGTTAAGTTAATAACACAGTTGTTAAGTGAATTTGGCTTCCCCACTGACTTTGCTCATCAGAAGGTTAGAAAAAGGAATCACATAACCCGGGACACTGCATTGTCATAAATATGAGTCAGTGGCCAAGTGTCTGAATTTTGATCATGTGACCACATGGGGAGGGGGGGGTATTTGATACTGCAATGGTTGAAAATGCAAAGAACGATATGTTTTTTCAATTCCCATTGTAACTTCGAATGATCCCTAAACAAACTGTTCTAAGAACTACTTGTAATAACGTTACGGAAAGCTTCCAGTACATTTTGATCCTCTGCATGCTGCAAGTCCTTTTGTTATTTTTTTTTTAAAAAAGAAATTAAATATTTAAACCTTTTAACTGAAAAAGAAAAAATGAATCCAAACCACAGGATACATTTTCAGTGGCCATATCGGTTTCCCCCTAAAATCGGAGGAGTTTAAGTAGTATTTGAACTAAAAGAGAGAGAGAGAAAAATAACACCATAAAGTCAAATACTAATATATATATATATATATATATATATATATATATATAATTTGCTTGCTTTAAAAAAAAAATTGATTCTAAAAATAAAAGCAAGGAATAATTGTGATTGTTCCCTGGAATGCTTAACGGCATATCAAGGAAGTATTTGGACTAAAAAAAGCTTTTTAACTGCGGCCGTGAAAAGCAAGTTGATCTCACTAAAAAGGGTTTTATATTAATAAACTGCCATCATCAAAGAACAATTCTAAAAGTTGGTTTATATTAGGGACTCTTTCAAAGAATGTCAAGTCCCGAACATAACCGGAAGAAGAAGAAAATGGAAAGTTAGTGAGATAATATTGAGTATCGGTGGGCCACTGGCCATTTTTTTCACTAAATGACCGGCACTGTGGAATTCCCATGGCTTTGCTTGAAGCCAAATCACGGATGAAATAGACGTCAGACAGGAGCTCAGGGACATCCACTGTGGACAATAGAAGGAAGTTCTAATTCCATCCATGGTTGAAAACGTTCTGGGAACGCCGAGTTGAGGCTAAGATATTGGAGGAGAAGCAACATCTGTGTTTCCCATCATTTTTCCTAGAGAGGAAATAACCTGCATTTCTAGAGGTTAGAAAGCCTCTTTCCAAAGGAGGTCAACCAACATCTCAGGGCATTTGAATGAAGAGGACCTCAAGAGTTTTTCACCAGAGCGGGGCCAATGGGAATTGTTGTTAGAAGACGTAGAGACGTAGAGAAAATGGAGGAACACATGAGCTACAGAAACTTGGCAGAAGCTCGGTGTGACTATCTAATCGATCGATTGATTAGAATAGAGCAGGAAGGGACATTGGAGGTCTTCTAGTCCAACCCCCAGCTCAAGCAGGAGGCCCTATACCATTTCAGACAAATGACTGTCCTGTCTCTACTTAAAGACGCATTGTTCCTATCATCCATCTCCTCCCACTTATGACTGCAGGTCTGTGACTCTGCTTGTATCCTTACGGTTTATATTGATATTGTTTTCTGATTGCTTATTTGTACCCTACGACTATGTTGTACCTTATGATTCTTGACTAATGTATTTTGTCTTTTTATGTACACCGAGAGCCTATGCACCAAAGACAAATTCCTTGTGTGTCCAATCACACTTGGCCAATAAAGAATTCTATTCTATTCTATTCTATTCTATTCTATTCTATTCTATTCTATTCTATTCTATTCTATTCTATTCTATTCTACCCTACTCAACTCTACTAAAAAAAACCCATAGATGGAGCACCCCCAATTTCTGAAGACAGGTTGTTCCACTGGTTAATTGTCCCCACTGTTAAGAAATTTCTCCTTCATTTCAGGTTGCTTCTCTCCTTGATTAATTTCCATCCATTGTTTTGTGTCCTGCCTTGTGTTGCTTTGGAGAACAGATTGACCCTCCTCTTCTTTGTGGCAGCCCCCCAAATACTGCGACTGCTCTTCCTATATTTTCGTCTCCAGGCCTTTGATCATCTTAGTTGCTCTTCTCTGCCCTTTTTCCAAAGTCTCAATGCCTTTTTTTTTTTTCCTAACGTGGTGACCAAAACTGGATGCCGTATTTCCAGGTTTGTCTTTCATCCAAGATGGTTCTACTTTCAAGCCACCAGCTGTGGAGAGATTTAACCAGACATTATTACTCTCCCAAAGAAACAAATTTTGGAGCTGGCTGAGAACTACGTCTGTCTCTTGAGCTGCTTGAAACGCTGGCCACCACCTTCACAGGAGAACCTCAGGCTCTTCACCAAAGAGGCCTCTTAAAATCTGGATGACCACTTGTGGCAGGAAGTTCCTTTTCTTATCATCACCTATAGTTCAAACCCAACCCCAAATCTATTCAGCCCTGATTAAAAAGGGGAGCAGGGGAATGTATTAGAGAAGGTGGCTTTTTCATTTGTGGTGAAGCCATAAATATCTGAGGCTATGATATAAATGATGTTGGTGTTGCAAGCCACCCAGAACTGCCTTGCAGTGAGATGGGCAGCAAACAAATCTAATTAATTAATCAATTTGTAAAGTAGCAGCCAATTTGGTATCACGGTTCAAGGGGGCAGAGTGTCAACTCACAAAGCATCCCTGGTCTGCTCTCGAGTTACAATAGGCAGGAGGGAGGAAAACTGACGGAGCAGCAGGGAAGCCACAACAAGGAAGCACATTCACGATCCCCTCATTCACGATCTAATTTTAGAGGGGGAGCCGGACCTCGCGGGAATAACGGAGACCTGGTTGGGCCACGAGGGAGGTCTTCCCCTCGTGGAAATGTGCCCACCAGGCTACCGAGCATTTCACCAGCCCCGGGCCCAGGGAAGGGGCGGTGGGGTGGCAGCAATTATTCGGGAGGACTTAGAGCCGAGGGAGTCTACTGTGCCACAGACGTCCGGATGTGAATCCCTTGTTGTGAAATGGGGCCCTGGGAGACAGTTGGGCCTGCTGATAGTATACCTGGCTCCTCGCTATACATCAGCGGCCCTGCCTGAACTCCTCGAGCTGATCGCATCGGTGGCGGTCGAGACCCCCAAACTTTTAGTGATGGGGGATTTTAACCTGCCATCGATGGGAGAAGCATCAGAGGGGGTTCGGGAGTTCATGGCTTCCATGACAGCCATGGACCTGACTCAAATGATTCAGGGCCCGACACACGAGGGAGGACACACTCTGGACCTCGTTTTTGTCTCTGGCCAGTGGTTGAGTGATCTGGGAGGAGGGGACTTAACCATCACTCCCCTGTCATGGTCAGATCACTCACTCCTTCGTCTTGACTTCCCTGGTGCTACCTCCCGCTGCGGGGAGGCGGAACCGGAAAGCACTAGATGGTTCCGCCCCAGGCGCCTGATGGAACCAGACAGGTTCCAGACAGAGCTTGGGCCACCTCCTGTAACCTTGACACGCCCCCGGGTAGAGGACCTGGTGGTCGCGTGGAATAATGCGACTACCGGGGCCTTGAACCGGGTGGCGCCTTTGCGGCCTCTCCGGCGGCAACGATCCACCCTGGCCCCTTGGTTTACCGAGGAGCTGAGGGTGATGAAATGCCGCAAGAGACGTCTAGAGAGTCGTTGGAGATCCTCTCGTTCCGAACTTGATCGAACACAGGCACGAGCCCATTTAAGGACGTACCTTGTGGCATTGAGAGTGGCCAAACGCCAATATTGTGCCACTCTCATTGCATCCGCAGAGAACTGCCCTGCCGCCCTGTTTCGGGTGTGCCGCTCCCTCTTGTTTCAGAGGCCGCGGGAGGCCCCTCTACAGGGCAGAGCAGAGGAATTTGGGAAATATCTGCAGGATAAAATCGCTCAAATCCGGAAGGATTGGGTCCCTGTTAGTGGTCCAATGGAGACGTCCGTGGCGAGTCTTGAGGAATCGACCTGGGAGGAGTTTGACTCGGTTGCCATCGAGGATTTGGACAGAATGCGTGGACGACTGCGACCCACCACATGTTTATTGGACCCGTGCCCCTCCTGGCTTGTACTGGCATCCTGGAAGGTTACACGAAACTGGCTCCTGGACCTAGTGAACGCTTCGCTGAGCGAGGGGTCTCTCCCGGCCGCCTTGAAAGAGGCGGTGGTGAGACCCTTGCTCAAGAAACCTTCCCTGGATCCTTTGGAGCTGGCCAATTATCGTCCTGTCTCCAACCTTCCCTTTTTGGCGAAGGTTGTAGAGAGTGTGGTGGCCTACCAGTTTCCACGGCATCTGGAGGAAAATGATTATCTAGACCCGCGCCAGTCCGGCTTCCGCCCCGGTCACAGCGCGGAGACGGCCTTGGTCGCGTTGGTGGATGATCTCTGGAGGGATCTCTGGAGGGCCAGAGATAGAGGTTGTTCCTCTATTCTGGTCCTATTAGACCTCTCGGCAGCTTTTGATACCATCGACCATGGTATCCTGCTGCGCCGGCTGGAGGGGTTGGGGGTCCGGGGCACCGTTTTGCGGTGGTTCGGCTCCTACCTTTCTGGCCGGACGCAGCGTGTGTTGGCAGGGGAGGAGAGGTCGACCCTACGCCCCCTTACTTGTGGGGTACCACAGGGGTCGGTCCTCTCGCCAATCCTGTTCAACACATATATGAAGCTGCTGGGTGAGATCATCCGTGGTTTCGGGGTGGGATACCATCTGTACGCTGATGATACTCAGCTGTACTTTTCCACCCCGAACCACCCCAACGAGGCCATCGAAGTGATGTCCCGGTGTGTGGAAGCCGTACGGATCTGGATGGATGACAACCGACTCAAACTCAACCCCTCCAAGACGGAGTGGCTGTGGGCACCGGCTCCCCGGTTCAGCCAATTAATTCCATCATTGGCCATCGGGGGCATTCAACTTGCCCCCGTGGAGCGGGCGCGCAATTTGGGCGTCCTCCTGGATGCCCGGCTGTCCATGGATGACCATGTGACAGCCGTGGCAAGGGGGGCGTTCCACCAGGTTCGCCTGGTGCGCCAATTGCGCCCCCTACTGGACCGGGACGCCTTGCGCACAGTCACTCATGCGCTGGTGACGTCTCGCTTGGACTACTGTAACGCTCTCTACATGGGGCTTCCCTTGAAATGCACCCGGAGGCTACAGTTGGTCCAGAACGCAGCCGCGCGGGTAATTATGGGGAGTACTAGGTACTCCCATGTGACACCGTTCCTGCGCGAGCTGCACTGGCTTCCTGTGGTCTATCGGGTGCGTTTCAAGGTTTTGATAACAATCTTTAAAGCGCTCCATGGCTCAGGACCTAGTTACTTGCGGGATCGTATTCTGCCCCATACATCCCTGCGACCAATCCGCTCGCACAGAGAGGGCCTCCTCCAGGTGCCGTCCACCAGACAGTGTCGAGGGGCGGCGCCTAGGAGTAGAGCCTTCTCTGTGGCGGGCCCAGCCCTGTGGAATGACCTCCCTCCGGATATTAGGAATACCTCTGACCTCCGCTCTTTTCGTATAAAGCTCAAGACCCACCTATTCCAAGTAGCTGGCCTGGCTCAACTTTGATCTAACTATATCGCTCCTGACGGGTTTTTATTTGGGTATTTTAATTGCATTCAATTACTTAGGGGTTTCTAAACATTGTATTTTATTGTTTTTATTCATTAGCCTACCTCCTCCTTGTACATGTCTTGGTATATGTTTTTGTAATATGTATGTCTTGTCTATATATTTATTTCATATGTTTTGTTATACGCCGCCCCGAGTCCTTCGGGAGAGGGTGCGGCTAAGAAATAAATATTTTTTTATTATTATTATTATTATTATTATTATTATTATTATTATTATTATTATTATTATTATTATTATTATTCCACGCATATCTTTCTCAAGGCTGTCTCCCAGGATACCTGCAATAGTCAGAGGGGCGTAATCTCTACATACCATGAAAGTGCTCCATTGGAGAATGTGATTTATGACACACCATGGGAGGAGGGGGGAAACAGGGTCATAGTTGGGCCATAAATTACTTAGGGGCAGAGGTAGCTTCACTTGGGTACCTGCCGGCATGTTGCTCCAAATAAATAACTTGATTTCCTTTGAAGCTTGGCTCCAGGCTCATGATTTAATTAGGACATCCGTAGGAACCCTGACACAGAGACCAAGAGACCTTTGAATTCTAGTACTAACTTAAGCATGGATGTCAGCTGGATGACTTTGGACTTGTCCCTCCTCTTAGCCTTTAACTAGGCAACGTAGTGGTTAGAGATGGTGAGTAAGAAGCCAGGAAAGCATGAGTTCTCCTTCATCCTTAGGACACAGATGTTCCAGAGGTGATGATCTGCTGGCTCAAGAGTTGACCAGGAATTGGGAGATCTGGATTTTAGTCTCTCCTCAACAATGATAGCTCCGTGGGAGTGACTTAGGGCCAGCCTCTCCTTTGCAGCCGAAGAGGTAGCTGGGTGCAGTGGTTAAGGCACCAGGGGAAGCCAAGAACCTGTGAGTTGTAGTCCTGCCTTGCCACAAAAGCTTGCTGGATTTGACCTTGGGCAAATTACCAGGAGACGTAGAACATAGATTCGTAAGCAGGAGGGGAACTCAGAGATCTTTTAGTCCAGCCCCCTGCTCAAGGTCAAAGGGTTCTAATCTACTGTGTTCTTGAAAAGTTCCACTGATAGTCCCGCCTTAAGCATAAAAACCAACTGAGTGACTTTGGACCAATCACCAGGAGACGGTGAGTTCTAGTCCTGACTCAGGCATGAAAGCCAGCTGGATGACTTTGGGCCAATCACCAGGAGATGGTGAGTTCTAGTCCCACCTTGGCCATGAAAGCTGACTGTGTAACTTTTGGCCAATCACCAGAAGACAGTGAGTTCTAGTCCTAGCTTAGGTATGAAAGACGATTGTGTGACTCTGGGCCAGTCACCGGGAGACAATGAGTTCTAGTCCCAACTTAGGCATGAAAACTGGCTGACTAACTTTGTGCCAATCAGCAGGAGATGGTGAGTTCTAGTCCTGCCTTACACACAAAATCGACTTGGGGCCAGTCCTTCTCTCTTAGCCCCTAGGGCACCGATGGCAAACCTTTTTTGGCTGCCTTGCCAATAGCGGGGGAAGCACAGGGGGGGTCGTGTGCGGGCGTGCCAAACCCATAATGCTATGTATGTGTGCCCCCCCAGTGTGCGCGCATCCGCATGATCAGCAACAACCCCTCCCCTGCTTTTGCCGCATTTTTTTTTGCCTTGCCCAGGCTCCAGAGACTTTCTAGGAACCTGAGGAGGGTGACTTCCGGCTTGTCCGTAGGGCCGATTTTCGACCTCCATGGTCTTCAGGAGGCTTCCCTGAAGGCTCTGGAAGTCAAAAATTGGCCCTACGGACAAACTGGAAGTCATCATTCCTGAACTTCCAGGTTCCCCGTAGGGCGAATTTTTGACCTCCGGAGCATTCGGGGGCCTTCAGGAGGCTTCCCTGAAGGCTCTGGAGGGCAAAAACTGGCCCTATGAGCAAACCGGAAGAGACTTCCAGTTTGTCCGTAGGGCCGATTTTCAACCTCCGGAACCTTCCGGGGCCTTCAGGAGGCTTCCCTGAACGCTCCAGAGGGCAAATAAGCAGTCCTACGAGCAAACCAGAAGTTTGTTACGGTTTGCCCATAGGGCCATTTTTTTTGTGCTTTGGAGGCTTCAGGGAAGCCTCCGGAGAGCGAAAAACGGTGCGCGCTGGCCAGCCGACAGGGCATCGCCTCATGTGCCCTGACAAATGGCTCTATGTGCCACCTGTGGAACGCATACCATAGGTTCTCCATCACGGCCCTAGGGAGAAGAAAGCTAGAGCAAACCACTTCCAAACATATTGCCGAGAAAACGGTAAGGCCTTATCCAGACTGACTCAAAGGTTTGGGAGGGAAGAGGGAGAGGGGTTAAGAATGAACAAAAAAAGAAAAGTCTATAGAACTTTTCCCTGAATGTTAGCAGAATGCAGTGTGAGTCAGAAACGGAAGTTAAATCTAACTTGGGAATGAAAGAAACAAATATATCAACTGATTAGAAAAGATTTTTTTTTTGAATAGAAAGCCACAGTGGATATGAAGAGATGGGGGGGGGGGAGGACCCTGACTTCGCATTTGGGCATCTCTCTCTATATATTCTAAAGCTTATTAGTCATATATTTTCACCCACCTTCTTCTTATAAAAGGGTCAGAGCAGCCTTTCAAAATCCATCTCCGGATCCTTAACCTTTCAAACTTCTGTCTTAATATCCTCAATAATTCTCCTTTCTTTACTGGGTTAGTTTAATTTTCTAAATTTTACTGTGTGATTATTTGGAGGACTGCAATCAAATGTCCATCTGGCTGGCTTTCTATTTCCTCCTCTATTTTATTAGGCAGCTTAGAAGTTACTTTTTTTTAAAGTTCAATATTTTTTTTTTCTGTTATTGTGTGACTTTATATAACTCCTGAGTTACATAAAGGTTCTGCAATGAAGTTTTACAAAAAAAATAATAATAATGTTGATAAACACATGAGGTTTACCTGGGAAGGACTTTGACGAAGTTGAACAGATTTCAAGGGAGAGAAAAAAAGATTTTTTTAAAAAAAAACAACTCCGTTAAAATAGTTTTCTAAAAGTTTTATTTAAATCAACAAGTTATTCAGGAGAGTTGGAATTGTATTCCAATACATAATGCTTTCCTGTGCTGGTTTTCTATTTGCATTAAGTATTGATTAAAGAACTTAATCAAGGCTTAATTGGATCTGGCACTGTTTATTTTATCACCAAATTTTTACTGCATGATAACTGCACTTTTCTGCAAAATTTGCAAGATGCAACCCCACATCTTTGGTAGACTTGTGATAAAGCAAAGAAATACTGAGGCCAGATTTCTGTTTTAATTCCAAAGATTCTTAAAACAAAAATAAAACTGAAACCAGAATATTTTTCTTTTAGGACCAATGGACAAACTAGAAAAAATAAATCTATAGTGACTGCAGTGAGAATCATATATGCACAAAAATGGAAAGACAAATCGTCTGTGGAGATTCTCAGTCACGGTTATCCCAAAAGTGCTTTTTCAAAATTGAATGATGGAGGATGGAAGTCTCCTCAACGAATCTCAGAGAGAGTACTAACGACCAAATGACTGTAAGGAATACACATCCTTCCATCCTCCACCGTTCAATCAGAACCGAAGAAGCTTCTTGGATGAGAAGTGAAATGTCTTCAAGAAAAAACAAAGGAAGTCCAGTTGCCTCTTGAAAAAAAAGCACCTTTGGGAAAGACAAATTTGAAGATTAAATGGAAAAAGTGATGAATGACCTGCTTTAATTCACAAAAAGAATTCATCCTGTTTTGTTTCCACTTGGATACCACTTCTGGACTTTAAACTTGAAGCAGAAAAAAAATGAAACTTTGATTTTAGGTTTAGACGATTAAGTTAACTTTGTTGTTATAGAAATGAATAGTACTCTCTAAATGTCTAAAAAGCAAAAGGTTTGAGGTTATAACTATGTTTTGTATTCTATTGCACCAAAAAACAATTGGAAGTCACTATTTTTCCTCTCTTTTCTTTACTTTTCCCTATTCCCTTACATCTTTGTTTCTATTTGTATAATAAACTTGAATAAATCAATAAAAACCTCACACTTTGCAGGAAAGTTCTCAGAAAAAGGTAGCAAAGAGATCTAACATTTCTGAAATAGCAAAATGGTCACAGAAGGATGGTGTTGATGACAAGGAAATGGCACAGAATAACAAGGTTGGAAGGGACCTTGGAGGTCTTCTAGTCCAACCCCCTGCTCAAGCAGGAGATCCTACACCATTTCAGAGAAATAGCTGTTCAATCTCTTCTTAAAAGCCTCCAATGACAGAGCATTCACAACCTCTGGAGGCAAGTTGTTCCACTCATTCATTGTTCTAACTTAGGAAATTTGTCCTTATTTCTAGGTTGCTTCTCTCCTTGATTAGTTTCCATACATTGCTCCTTCTCCTGCCTTTAGGTGCTTTGGAGAAAGACTCTTTCTTTTTTGTGACAAGCCTTCAAATATTGGAAGACCACTATTGTATCCCTCCTAGCCCTTCTCTTAGTTAGACATATCTAGTTCCCTCAACCCTTCATCATATATTTTAGTTTCCAGTCCCCTAATCATCATTATTGCTCTTCTCTGCTCTTTCTAAAATCTCAACATTATTATTTTTTTGTATTATGTTGACATTCGGGTATTCTAAGATAGCCTTGCTGGAATAGAACAGAATAACAGAGTTGGAAGGGACCTTGGAGATCTTCTAGTCCAACCCCCTGCCTAGGCAGGAAACCCTACACCATTTCAAACAAATGGATATCCAACATCTTCTTAAAAACTTCCAGTGTTGGGGCATTCACAACTTCTGGAGGCAAATTGTTCCATTGATTAATTGTTCTAACTCTCAGGAAATTTCTCCTTAGTTCCAGATTGTTTCTCTCCTTGATTAGTTTCCACCCGTTGCTTCTTGTCCTACCCTCAGGTGCCTTGGAGAATAGTTTGACTCCCTCTTCTTTGTGGCAACCCCTGAGATATTGGAAGACTACTACCATGTCTCCCCTAGTCCTTCTTTTCATTAAACTAGACAGACCCAGTTCCAGCAACCATTCTTCATCTGTTTTAGCTTCCAGTTATGTTGTTAGTGCAACATAAAGCAATACTATTGTGATCTTAATGCTATCCCTCTGTTAATGCAGCCTAGGACTGCATCTTTTCTTACCACTGAATTGAATTTTGTTGGATGGGGCTCGGCTAGAATCGATGCCTGGTTAGAGAAGGAAGGACAAGACACCACAAGACTTTGCAAGAGGGACAAAGCTGAAGTTTGTTCTTCAGCTGAGTGAGACTGATGGGCCGTTTGACTTAAAGGTAATGAGGTTGATTAGGCTGAATCGCTTTTTCCATAAATTAGAATAGATTGATTTTAATGGCGCAAACAGCCTCCTCTTTGACCTTCGGTGTTCCCTAGACTAGTAGGCTGTTTTTGCAGCACTATTGTTTTTTTCCCTTTTCCAAAAAAAAAGGGGGGGAAGGAGGGGAATGGGATTTTTAATTTTTTTTTTAAAAAAACCCACAGTTTCCTTCAACTATTAACAAAAAAACCCCACAAGTTTAAAAACTTCGAGAGTTTTTGAGACACTGAACGGAGATCTATATCTTTATTTAAAACATTCACCGAGGTTGCTGGCGGCCAATTTTCTAGCTGAAAATTATTGTCACCTTCGCTGTTATATACTGAGCACTTTTTGCTCCAGAAATACTTTTGGGTTGCTCCAGGGTGGTTAGAGTTTAGGATCCTACACCTAGGTGCAACTAGCTGGTGGTGGTCCCTTTTGGACGGTGAACAGAATGTTTTAGAATGTTTTCCCAACCGTGCAACTTTTAGAATTGTGGACTTCAACTCCCAGAATTCCTTAGCCAAGATGTCTCTTGTCGAATAGCCCCTTTGTCGCTGAACGAATGGCGGAGTGTTTGGGGAGATGCTCAATCGCCCAGGTCAAGGTTTCCTGAAAGATGCTTTTGGAGGCAACTGGACTTTCTTGGGTTGTCTTTTGAAAACGTTTCGCTTCTCCTCCAGGAAGCTTCCTCAGTTCTAATCTCAATTCTTCATTTCCCAAATTCTTCAGTTAGAACTGAAGAAGTGGCTTGGATGAGGAGCGAAAGGTTTTCGAAGAAAAAGAAAAAAACAAGTCCATCTGCCTTTCTGGAAAAAGCATTTTTCAGGCGAGTGAATAGCCATTACTCAAGGGCTGCCTACAGCTCTTTCCATTCCAAGGTCATATCAAAATACCTACTCAGCAGTGGTGGGTTGCAAATATTTTTACTACCGGCTTGGGCGCGCTCTTGCACAGACGTGCAACATTTCTGCGCGTGTGCAGAAGCATCTGGGCGGGGCCTCCCACCACCGCTACCACCAATTCAGCCGAACCAGTTCCAAACTGGGAGCAACCCACCACTGCTACTCAGGAAAGAGTTACAAGCAAACCTTGGCCCAAGGCCACAACTGAGCCCAAAAGTCCTGTTGTTAAGAGAGACATTTGTTAAGCAAGCTTTGCCCCGTCTTAAGACCCTTTTTTTGGCCACAGTTGTTAAGCGAATCACTGCAGCTAATAAGTTGCCAATTCAGTTGTTCTGTGAAACCCCCTTCCCCATTGACTTTGCTTGTCTGAAGGTCGCAGAAGGGGATCGTGTGACCCCAAGAGACAGCAATTTTGATCCCATAACCATGGGGATGCTTCAAAGGTTGTAACTATGGGAAATGGTCATAAGTCACTTTTTTCAGCACCGTTGTTACTTAGAACAGTCACTAAACTAAAGGTTGTAAGTCAAGGACCCCTGTATCTATGTCTATGGTTAGATTCTCAGTCGTCCAGGTTGTATTTGTCCCAAAGGTGGTTTTTTCAAGAGGCAACTAAACTTTCTTTGTTTTTCCTTGAAGAGGTTTCGCTTCTCACCCAAGGAGCTTCTCCAGTTCTAATGGAATGGTGGAGGGTGACAGTGGCTTCAACAACTCTCAAGAGAGACTACGAATGACTAGATGACTGCAAGGAATATAAGTCCTTCCATCCTCCACCATGTGGGTCTGAGGACACAAATAAGCTTCCAAGTGGCCTCAATGACTCTCTAAAAGGAGGCAAATGACCAAGATGCCTGCAAGGAGTATAAATCCTTCCGTCCCCCATCATCCAATCAGAACTTAAGAAGCTTCTTGGGTGAGAAGCGAAACGTCTTCAAAGAAAAGCAAAATCCAGTTTCCTTTTTGGGGGGGAAAGCACCTTTGTACAATAGAAACTTTCTTGCAGGTATTTTTTTCAAGAGGCAATTGCACTTTCCTTGTTTTTCCTTGAAGAGGTTTCGCTTCTTACCCAAGAAGCTTCTTCGGTTCTGACGGAAGGGTGGAGGGTAACAGTGGCCTCAACGACTCTTAGAGAGGCTACGAATGACCAGATGACACTAAACAAACAGTTGTAAGTCGAGGACTACCTGTACTGTGTGATCCCTCCACTATTTTGAGTCTTCCCGCAACTGACTTGACTAATGTGCCATCAATCTGGTGTTGGTTTTTTTTTAGCAAATCGCACCCAGAGACTTTCTCACCCAGGATGAGTTGTTTCCAACTTGCCTTTCAGGAATATTTTCCCACCCAGAGCAGATGGCGGAATCCATCCATCCTTTTTTGGCCTTTTTTGACTGACGGGAAAGGTTAGGTTAGCCTGACACTTGGAACTTGGAGGCTTTAAGGAAGGACAGCCTATTCTCCCGTGCCTCTGCTGACGTTTCCTTCTCCTGAGCGATAAGACAGACATTCAAAGCTGCTGCTGAACATAAACAGAAGATAAGGACGGGGCCAAATTAGTTCCGGTGTTTGTTCCCTCTTATTGAGGGCTCGGGGTTTTGAGCTAACAGGTTCAGGTTTTTTTTATTTTTAATTTGCTACTCTAACAAAATAATAATAATCCACTTGGCATATGGTTCCTTGGTCCCTTTAGTCGTAATTCCAGTAAAGCAGGAGTGAAGGTAATCCTTGACTTACAACAGTCTGTTTAGCAACCATTAAAAGTTACAACAGAGGGACGCAGTGGCTCAGGGGCTAAGACGCTGAGCTTGTCGATCGGAAAGGACGGCAGTTCAGCGGTTCGAATCCCTAGCGCCGCATAACAGGGTGAGCTCCTGTTACTTCTCCCAACTTCTGCCAACTTAGCAGTTCGAAAGGACGTAGAAATGCAAGTAGAAAAATAGGGACCAACTTTGGTGGGAAGGCAACAGCGTTCTGTGCGCCTTCGGCATTTAGTCATGCCGGCCACATGATCATGGAGACATCTTTGGACAGGGCTGGCTCTTTGGCTTTGGAACGGAAATGAGCACTGCCCCCTAGAGTCAGGAACGATTAGGAAGCATGTGCGAAGGGAACCTTTACCTAAAAGTTGCAGAGGCATTTTAAAAAAGTGATTTATGACCCTTTTTCACAGTTATGATTTGCATCCCTCATGGTCATGTGATTAAAATTCAGACGCTTGGCAACTGACTCATATTTACGACGGTTGAATGTCCTGGGAGGGTCACATGATCCCCTTTTGTGACCTTCTGACCAGCAAATTCACTTTGGCAGCCGTGTTATTAGCAACTGCAGTGGTTCACTTAACAACCGTGGCAAGGAAGGCTGTAAAATGTGGGGCGCAGATCTGGGGACAGACTACCCTTAAAACAGCACATGAAATGGGCTTCAAGGTTTAGCTCCATGGATTTTTGCTTGATGTCTCGGAGTTTACATGCTCCAGAATCAGGTACCAGAAGACACTGGAATAATGTCAATGTTTGCCAAGATGCCATCTGCATAATTTTCTTCACAAAAGGATATCACAATGGCTACAAGTACCCCATTGGCACTCAACAATCTTGGAATTCAAGCTGTTTTTCTCAACCTTAACAAGTTTAAGATGTGTGGATTCACCAAAACACCTATCTACAGTACATTACAAAATATGCTAAAACTTCTTGTCATCAGCTCAGCTTCCAGAGCAGGGGTCACCAACCTTTCGAACCTCAGAGACCACTGAATTCATAATTTTAAATCCCGCGGACCACTAATATGATCTGCCTAAGGACCAGCTGTGTGTGTGTGCCTAGGTGGTCATGTGACTGTGTGGGTGTGGCCAACTCGATGTCACTCACATCAAGGGGTGCCTTGCAGGACTCTATTGCCCCTCCCCTCCCAGCCACTCCTTGCCTGCCCACCCAGGTTCCTTAGGGCCCCAAGAGGAATCGTTGCTGGAGCTAAGCTGCCACCAAGAGAAAGAGTTGGCAAAACAGCTCAGTTCAAATTGGATCTGGCCGAGAAGGAGGCTCAGCAGAAGCACCTCACTGAGGACTAGGAGCATAGGCTTTCCAAGCAGAGGGAAGACCTGCAGGAGTGCAAGGCCAGGGACCGGCACCTGGAGGCTCAGTGGACTGAGATGGTCAGCCAGTTCCAGGCCATGGTGCAGTCCCACTGGAACGAGGCCCTCCGGCTCTTCACCACCAGCGGCACTTCTTCCCTCCAGTCTTTGCCCAAAGCCCCCCACCAGGAGGCTGAAGCAGACCCCAAGTCGGAATTTCTGCTCCCCTCTGACTCACACAGAAAGACCCCAAAGGGGGAGACCCCCCTGCAGCAACACAAGCGTTCATTGCACGTATCTGTCCCAGGGGGCATAGTTTGAAGACCCCTGATTTAGTGCAATATAAAAAATGCAGATAATTTTTCTGCTGAACACCAGAATTTTCTCAAGGTCCCCCAGTTGGTGACCGCTGGTTTACAGAGTATGCTCCAGTGGTGGGTTGCAGGAGGTACGCCCCGGTACGCGCATACCAGATCCTGCCTGGAGCACCGGATACCGTCCTGGTATGGTGCTCCACCCGCACTCCTTTTCGGTGCTTTATGCTGTTGGCGCTCGTACAGCACCTGTGCGATGCTCTGCGGAGCAGCTGGAGCGTTGCGGAGGCTGGCAGAAGTGTCATTTGACGCTAGAATGCATGCACGCGCCACAAGCATGCATGTGGGTAACTCCGGGGACTCCAGAACCCACCCCTGGTATGATCCCATGCTCCACAGCATGGAAATTTTGCTGAAGATCCATTCCTCTCATCGTGAATGCATACGTGTTTAGGGCGAAGAATCAGTCTGGATATTTTCCTGAGAAACCCAAAGAATTCCATCTATCGTAAGCAGAAACATTCTTTGAAGCTTTGGCCTCCAGGTCCTTCTTTCAAATGTATAACCGGGGGTGGGGGGTGGGCTTAAGCGCTAATTTACAACGTTCTGAGAGAAATACAAACATACTCACCGGTGGGTGGATCTTGACAAGATCACTGACAAAGTCAGAAGAATGCACCCATGGGGACCAGCCTCAAACTGGAAGGCAGGACAAGGGGAAAGGTGGAAAAAAAATAATGGAGTCATAACTAAAATAGGGACTTCCCCAAGTTTCCCCCAAAAGTTTTTGGTTGAACAAAAAAAAAAATGTGTGTGCTTTGGTTGTTCATCATTTCTGGAATATTTTAGATGTTTCAGCTATTTAGAGAGGCAGTTTGGTCTAGTGGTTAAGGCAGGAGACAGTGAGTTCTAGTCCCACCTTAGGCATGAAAGCCAGGTGGAAGACTTTCGGCCAGTCACCAGGAGACAGTGAGTTCTAGTCCTGCCCTTGGCATGAAAGCAGGCTGGGAGACTTTGGACCAATCACCAGGAGGCACTGAATTCTAATCCCACCTTAGGCATGGTTGTAATTTATGACAGTTTAGGCCCTTATGACTAAATTGGGTCATTTTGGGACCAGACTGATTTTACAATCTTTTTTTCAGCACCTATTAATAGAAGGCCACGGTTTTTAAGCAAACCAATAGTTCATTACAGATACAGTTGCTGGTTTTCAGGCAAATGTGTCGTAAAAATGAGGTCATGTTGATTGCAGGATGCTACAAACAGCCACAAGTGTTGCCTGGTTGTTGAGTTCCCGAGTTGTGATCGCACAACTGCAATTGTGTGTGTGTGATTATCAGAACTTTGAATCCAGGTCCTAAGTGTCTGCAGGAAAGTCGGCCGCAACTTTGAACAGTTGCTAAGCAACCGGTCTTAAGTCAAGAATTACCTGTTCAACGCATTTAATGAGAATGCTGTGGTTTTATTCTTAATTCTTAGACACTGTTCAGAAATTAGCGTATTTTTTGGAGTATAAGACGTACCAAGGTTTTGAAGAGGCAAATTTTAAAAAAAGTAGATAGGTAGATAGAGAGAGGGAGAGGGAGAGAGGGAGAAATATAGTAGGGAGGGAGGGAGAGAGAGAGAAATAGAGTAGGTAGATAGGTAGAGGAATAGAGAGAGAGAAATACAGTAGGTAGGTAGGGAGAGAGAGTAGGTAGGTAGGTAGATGGAGAGAGGGGGGGGAGAGAGAGAGGGAGAGAGAGAAAAAAATACAGTAGATAGGTAGGGAGAGAGAGAGAGAGTAGGTAGGTAGGTAGATACGTAAGTAGATAGAGGGAGAGAGAGATAAATACAGTAGGTAGATAAGGAGAGAGAGTAGGTAGGTAGGTAGATGCTTCCAGGTGTATTTATCCATATGCTGGAGAAGGAAATCGCTGACAATCTGCTGCACCTAAGACTTTGTTTCTGCTGGCACAGCACTTGATCAATCTAATTCTCATCAATAACTCTAACTAAAAAGCTTTCCCAAAGGGGGAAAAAAAGTTTTTGCACTCTGCAAACCTCCCAAAAATGCCGTTTTTCACAAAAACGGGCCATTTTTTTAAAGAGGCACGAAAAACCATGGGGGGGCTTGCAGAGTGCTGGGGGGGGGAAACAAGCAAAAACAGCCCGTTTTTTACGAAAACTGGCCCATTTTTTTGTCAAAAAAATTGCACGCATAGCTTTATGGAGGCTTATAGAGAGCTGCTGAGGGCTGGGGGGGTCAACAAAATAGCCCATTTTTGCTCATTTCTGCACTCCTCAGCCCCCAGGAATACTTTGAAAACCTCCATAAGGCTATGTAGGGCCATTTTGGTGAAGGGGTGGGGCTTCGGGAGGCAAAAAATGCTGTATTCGGTGTATAAGACGCAGCCAGATTTTCAGCCTCTTTTTTTAGGAAAAGAAAGGTGCGTCTTATACTCTGAAAAATACGGTAATAGATGATTGCTGTTCATTTACAGGTAACTCTTGACTTACTGCAGTTCATTTAGTGACCGTTCAAAGTTATAACATCCCTGGAAAAAAGGGACTTACGACTATTTTTCACACTTACGACTGTTGCAGCTTTCCCGGGGTCATGTGATCAAAATTCAGGTGCTTTGCAACTGGTTCATATTTATGATGGTTGCTATGTCCCTTTTTGTGACTTCTGACTAGCAAAGTCCAGCCGGATTCACTTAATAACCATGTTACTAATTTAACAACTGGAGGGATTCACTTGGTAAAACTCACTTTTAACAACTGTCTTTACTTAGACAGATAATAAATTTTGGGCTCCATTGTGATTGTATATTTTTTAAAATATATTTATTATTATTATTATTTTTAAGTTACACATTTATATTGTGTGTGAACAGAGTTGGTTCTGGGTATCATTCATATTAATCCAATTCACAATAACAATATTAGTAATCTCTACCATATTTCTAAAATATAAGTAATCCTTATTATATTGTTCAAACATATACGTATATTCAAAAAATGCCTATCTCCTCATCTTTATCTCTACCTTCATCAATATCTTTTTTGTTCTATCTAAACATTTCTCTATTATATGTAAACAAATTTAACTAAGTTTCATTTATATCGATCCAGTTTACGCTAACATTGTTAATAATCTCTACCACATTTACCAAGTTTATAAATTTAAATTTTGGGCTCCATTGTGACTGTATTTTTTGAGGACAACTTGTTTCTTTGCACTGCAACTTGTGTGTGTTTTTGTGCTGGAGACGAAGTCTGTCCAACTTTGCTCTCCACTTTTTAAAAGCAAATAAGCAGGTTGGCCTCAAAAGAGATTGCAATCGCAACGGTCCAGCCTCTTTCTGACCTACATCGGGAGCCAACCGGGAAATCTTCCCCCTTCCCACCCACCCTCAGTCCTAATTAGCCTGCCCTTCCTTAATTTTCAAATCAAAATAAGGTCGGCGAATGCCGTTCAGATCAGGAAAAGCCATTAGAAACTCATTCATCCTGTTTAACAAACATCATTCTTTAAGAACCACTCGAAACAAATTCTCAGTTAGGGAGAAAAAAAGACTTACCAAAAAAAAAAGGTTATAGAAACCTTAGATGGACTTTTTTTTTGATGAAGAAAAAGATTGTTTTGGTGATTTATGCATTTGGAATTTTTAAAAAAAAACAATTTCTGGGGGAAATGGAAAAAATGAGATGTCAAGTGTTCGGTTCTGTTATTCCATTATTTAGCAGAATGAAGGGAGGAAGGCATAATTTTCTGCTTTCCTTCTTTTTTCCACTTTTTTTCCACTTTCCTGACTTCTTCGTTTGCCTTAGTTTTTCTTTATTATTTTAAATAAATATTCTCCCTCGCACGTGTGTGCTAGTCATTCCCGACTCTAGGGGGCGGTGCTCATCTTTGTTTCAAAGCCGAAGAGCCAGCGCTGTCCAAAGACGTCTCCGTGGTCATGTGGCCAGCATGACTAAACACCGAAGGCGCATGGAGCGCTGTTCCCTTCCCACCAAAGGTGGTTCCTATTTTTCTACTTGCATTTTTTACGTGCTTTCGAACTGCTAAGTTGGCAGAAGCTGGGACAAGTCACGGGAGCTCACTCCGTTATGCGGTACTAGGGATTTGAACCGCCAAACTGCCAACCTTTCTGATCAACAAGCTCAGGATCTTAGCCACTGAGTTACCTTTCCATTATATTACCTAATGTTAAATCTTAACTGTAATAAAGGCAGGGTTGTTGTTTTTTAAAAAAAATCTAAATAAAATAAAGCAAGACGGAGGGCAGTTAAGAGCCACATCTAATCCACACATCCCCTCCCTGTTGTGTCTTTCCTACACAACATGGCAGGAGTGCTTTTAAATGCACAAGCAAAAACGGCGATAAGAAGGGAAGTATAATTGGAGGGCCCTGCCCAGAAGTGACCGCTCCCTTCCCAGCCTCGTTACCTGATGGATATTCTGTTGTAGGAAGATCAGCAGGTCTTCGTAGTGTGTGATTGTGTGCAACAGGAGCTGCAGCAAAGCAAGAAAGGGAGGAAAAATGAGATCCGGCAAGCAAATAGAAGATGTTGATATCTAGGCGACAAATCAGCCAAATGACAGACTTTTGAAGCAGCAAGTCCCAAATTCTGCTGGGTTGGAAGAGAAATATGGGGCTGGCTTGGGAATTCTGGGAGTTGAAGTCCACCTCTCTTAGTCTTGGTGAACCTTTCCAGCACTGAGTGCCAAAAAGGGAGAGCGCACATGCGGGGGAACAACAGAAGCTGGAAGGGCAGCTCGTTGGAACTCATGCGCGCACTGGGAAGCTGAGCTTCTGGTTTCTAGCAGCCACATACCTCGTCTTCTGGTTTTTGATGCACTTGCACATGCAAAGATCAGCTGGGCAGCACGCATATGTGCTCCAGAACCAGGAAGAGCAGCAGGGCTGGCGTGCCCTGAGAGCTGGCTCTGTGTGCCACTTCCAGCACATGTGGAGATAGGTTCTCCATCACAGACCTATCTTAAAGTGGCCAAAACTGGCATACACACTGGATTACAGAGGCATGTACTGCAAACCAGGTTTCTGAATCCAGGAGGGCAGTGGCTTTTTCCTTTCTCACTAGTGTTCAGATATATAATTTGTTTTTCTCTTTAAAATAAGTGAAACAGCCACATTGCACTGGCCGTGTCTGCTTCTTTAGGTTACCCGTCTGTCAGGGCATCTGGACTTAACATCCAGGAGTAAAGAGAAGGAAAAATTCAGAGCATCTGAAAGGGTCTCCCCCTCCCCCCCCCCGGAAAACTGGGGGGATGAAGGGAAACAGGGAGCGTTTCTCACACACACGTACCAACTCCAAACCGCCAGTCCCAAAGGGTTTAAGTTACTAAGAGGATAAGCCTAAAGATTTATTTATGCTTCTCTGGATTCTCACTGACTTCCAGACATTGGACATTATTTTTTTCATTTAGTTTCTCTCTCCCTTCCTCTTTCTCTCTCCCCCTCTCTTCCTCTCCCTATTTCTCTTTCTCTCCCCCCTCCGCTTCTTTCTCTCCCTCTCCCCCTCCTCTCTCTTTCTCTCTCTTCTTCCCCCCCTCTTTCTCCCTCTCTTCCTCTCCCCATTTCTCTCTTTCTCTCTCCCCTCCCCTTCCGTCTCTCTCTCCCCCTCCTATCTCTTTCTCTCTCCTTCTCCCTCTTTTTCTTTCCCTATTTCTCTTTCCCTCTCCTCCCCCCTCTCTTTCCCTTCCTCTTTCTCTCTCCCCCTCTCTTCCTCTCTCTATTTCTCTCTTTCTCTCTCCCCTCCCCTTCCGTCTCTCTCTCTCCCCCTCCTCTCTCTTTCTCTCTCTCCTTCTCCCTCTTTCTCTTCCTATTTCTCTTTCCCTCTCCTCCCCCCTCTCTTTCCCTTCCTCTTTCTCTCTCCCCCTCTCTTCCTCTCCCTATTTCTCTTTCTCTCCCCTCCGCTTCTTTCTCTCCCTCTCCCCCTCTCTCTCTTTCTCTCTCTTCTTCCCCCCCTCTTTCTCCCTCTCTTCCTCTCCCCATTTCTCTCTTTCTCTCTCCCTCCCCTTCCGTCTCTCTCTCTCCCCCTCCTCTCTCTCTCTCTCTCTCCTTCTCCCTCTTTTTTCTTTCCCTATTTCTCTTTCCCTCTCCTCCCCCCTCTCTTTCCCTTCCTCTTTCTCTCTCCCCCTCTCTTCCTCTCTCTATTTCTCTCTTTCTCTCTCCCCTCACCTTCCGTCTCTCTCTCTCTCCCCTCCTCTCTCTCTTTCTCTCTCTCCTTCTCCCTCTTTCTCTTCCTATTTCTCTTTCCCTCTCCTCCCCTCTCTTTCCCTTCCTCTTTCTCTCTCCCTCTCTTCCTCTCTCTATTTCTCTCTTTCTCTCCCCTCCGCTTCTTTCTCTCTCTCCCCTCCTCTCTCTCTCTTTCTCTCTCTTCTTTCCCCCCCTCCTTTCTCCTCTCTTCCTCTCCCCATTTCTCTTTCTCTCTCCCTCCCCTTCCGTCTCTCTCTCTCCCCCTCCTCTCTCTTTCTCTCTCTCCTTCTCCCTCTTTCTCTTCCTATTTCTCTTTCCCTCTCCTCCCCCCTCTCTTTCCCTTCCTCTTTCTCTCTCCCCTCTCTTCCTCTCCCTATTTCTCTTTCTCTCCCCTCCGCTTCTTTCTCTCCCTCTCCCCCTCCTCTCTCTTTCTCTCTCTTCTTCCCCCCCCTCTTTCTCCCTCTCTTCCTCTCCCCATTTCTCTCTTTCTCTCTCCCCTCCCCTTCCGTCTCTCTCTCTCCCCCTCCTCTCTCTCTCTCTCTCTCTCTCCTTCTCCCTCTTTTTCTTTCCCTATTTCTCTTTCCCTCTCCTCCCCCCTCTCTTTCCCTTCCTCTTTCTCTCTCTCCCTCTCTTCCTCTCTCTATTTCTCTCTTTCTCTCCCCTCCGCTTCTTTCCCTCCCTCTCCCCCTCCTCTCTCTTTCTCTCT
>NC_138554.1:137449997-137493186 GCF_964273705.1 Natrix helvetica | reverse complement strand
CAGGCCACACCTACAGAATAGGTTCTAAAAAAATTTGAAACGCACCACTGATATAAACATCTTTTTTCTTATACATTCCACCAAAGGAGCAAACTAATTCAAAATAATTTCCAGAAACAAAGTAAAGTTATGGATGCCGGATATAGGAAAATTTCCACTTCTCACAAATGCCACGTTGTCAACATATCTCACCAATTTGTTTTATCAGCAATAAGTTAGTACCTTGTTTGCGAGGGAATATGAGATAACAGTATTAATAAAAATGTGGCAGTCATCACGAGAGGTTACATTAAAAACAAAACAAATTCAACAGTTGCTATTCCCAGCTTATTTTCCAAGGTTTATTAGAACAATATCTTTTTAATCGCTTCAATTCTGATGTGAGCAGAAAGCATCAAAATTACACCAATGTGGAATTCAAAACACCATGCTACATCCACTCCGTTTCATTACTCCAGAATTGGCTTGATTCACTATTTATACTGTCTGCAGCTAGCGTAGTTGTTCCTCTAATTATTTTCAACTAACTGATAATGTGGTGTTGCTCAGGTATTCATTTATCCTAATCCAGACATTTGTCCTCAAAAATAATCCCAGACCAACATAGTTTCTAATATTGCAATTTCCCCTTTACCAGAGGGAGCCCCCTTATGGAGTACTGTGAAGATGTTACCATGACAACTCCACCGCACTGTATAGATCCAGCTAGAAAACCAAGGAGTCTACGAAAAACCATGCAACATCTTCCCTGCAACATACATAGGACAAATGAACAGAAGAATAAATGCACGCATCGGAGAACATAAGAACGCAGTAAGAAAAAAAGAAAAAACTTCCTCCCTTTTCCAGCACCTTAAAGCAACAGGACATGAAATTGATTTTGAAAGAACCAAATTAATCTCCAAAACTGAACACTTCAACAAGAGAATAATTATGGAAACCATCACCAACTGCTGCACCCCCCTCCGATCTCCACACAAACAAACTGACACACGCCATGAACACATGGCCAGATGGCAAACTCGGAGCCAAACCAAAGGCCAGGATGTTACATCTCAGCTATCTGCTTGGGACATTGCATCACAGAACTCTGGAGGTTACAACACAAAAGCTCAGGATGTTACAATGCAGCCAAACCCCCAGGAGATTGCAGCACAGGACTCAGGAGATCACTACAATAAAGCTCAGGATGTCATCACACAGCCCATTACCCAGGTCGTTACAATACAAAAGAACAATAGGCACACAGCCTCGGCCACACAGGATGTTACGGAATAGCTGACTAATCTGCAAGCATCAACTCTATCAACTAATCAAGATGTTGCAACACAGCCAACCAATCTGCTTACAGCAACAAAGCCAGCACTCCACACACTCCCACCAATATTTATAGAAAGACGGCAGCTCCAATCATGATTTGCTGCACAAGCACGAAGCCAAAGGCACCAGCCTGAAGATGGCGAATGGGACCTCGTCAAAATGTCACCAATATACTCTCAATCTTACAGACCTGAATACACCAAAACCTGCATACCTGTACCCGTGAAAATCTACGTAAACAAATATGTATATATATATAATATAATTAACAATTGCCTCCATATTCTGATTTCTGGCATTTTTTTCTTTCCTCCTCTCTGCTGGAGAATTTCAGTACTTCAGCACTAAATTCTCTAGTGTTACAATCCCACTGAACATAGTAGTGTTTTTCATTGTCAAGTCCTCAAAGTTAAGACCGGCACTAGGCAAGAACTTCCTGGACTGTTCCTATTGGCTGTGACGAACCTGCTTGCAAGTGGGAGAATCGCAGCCTCCTGATTGGCTGACAGCCTGACAGCCTTCATATAAATAGCTGTCAGGCGCCTCCTGTCAGTTTGTTCTGTTCTGCAAGTTAGCTAGTTAATAAAAGCATTCTGTTCAAGCCATTGTGTCCTCCCTTTAATCATCCCTTAGGCAAGAGACTAAGCACTGGCGATGAGGATGACGACTTTCTTGACTGCCCGCGTTTTCGCTGAATTCTGCCCTCACCGGGAGTCTTGGGAAGCTTCCTACAGGCGGAAGACTTCGTGGAACTGTCAACTGACAGAAAGAGGGGCTTCTTTCTTAGCTCATGCGGACCAGAAATGTCCGCTACGGCTCGCGCCTACCCCTGTCCATGCTGTTCAGTGGGACATACTGTTAGCCAAACTCAAAGGGCACTATTCCCCTGCGTTGTCCCATTTTGCCCGCAGACATGTGTTCCGTCAATGCACTTAGAAAGAGGACCAGTCAGTAAACCAGTACGTCGCTTTTCTAAGGGCATCGGATGTACATTGAAAGTTTGCTGATCTTGAAGAAGCTTTGTTGGAACAATTTATTTATGGAGTCTGTGATATGCGACTCCAGCGCAGACTGTTAGCCAGGTCTGAACTCTCTCTCAACTTGGCCGTCGACGAGGCACGGGCTACGGAAATGGCGGAGCGCACCACTTCTGTTATTCAGAAATACCAACAAAATAATGCTGCATTTCTGAAGCCTTCCTCTGTCCATCATCAAGAGAGGAAAGACAACCTTGACTCTGTGGGGGGCGACGAGATGAGTCGCCTCAGAATGGCGGACAAGAGAGGCGACTATTCCAGCACTACAGGGAGGGGTTGCCTGAGCTGTGGTGGAAAACACCTCTGCTCTCAATGTAAATTTAACTCCGTGGTTTGTAGGCGTTGCGGCAAAAAAGAACATTTCGCTCTGGTGTGCCAAGCACCTTTGCCTGTTCACCCCCATCAGAGGACAAAACTGTTGGTCGCCGCCGTGATAGGATCTACAAGCCCTGCGATGACTGTTTTACCATCTCTGATAGAGTTTTTGGTGAGTGGTTTGTCAGCTTGGCCACCACCAGCCACCATGGGCGGGCTAAAATCCACCTCAACATTTCCATTGAAGGACAGTGCTGTAAGATGGAATTGGACACGGGATTTATCTGCTGATGTATTCAAGAGCTCCTTAGGTGAATATAAGGGCACCCCCATTTAATTAAATCTTGATCCGCAGATAGCGCCCATCCCCCTGAAGGCGTGACGTGTTCCCCTGGCCCTGAGAGAGAGGGTAGATGCCAAGCTGGATAAATTAATAGCGCAGGGAGTACTGGAGGCCGTGGTTCATATTCCCTGGGAGACCCCTATAGTGATTCCCTTAAAAGCCGACGGCTCAATCAGAATTTACGCTGATTATCGTTGGAAAGCTCCAGGATGTGTTCCGGCATTTCAGGGAGTCAGGTCTCAAATTAAAGAAATCCAAATGCAGATTAGGAGTTCTCTGTAGAAGTCCTCGGTTATCTGATTGATGGCCGGAGAATCCATCCAACCCCAGTTAAGGTTGAGGCTATCCTGGCCACTCCAGTTCCCAGAAGTAAGGCAGAATTGCAAGCTTTCCTGGGACTTCTAAAGTTCTATTCAGTTTTCATTCCATATAAGGCAACAGTCGTGGAGCCCTTCCATCAGTTACTGGACAGCTCCGCCCATTGGGTTTAGACAATCCGCGAAGCGCATGTGTTCACGGCTGTCAAAAAATTACTGACATCCTTGGCTGTGCTGGTCCAGTACGGCGAGTGCCTTCCATTAGTGCTGGCATATGACGCCTCCCCTTTTGGTGTCGGTGCTGTCTTAAGCCACGTTTTTCCCAACAGCATGGAAAAGCCCATCGCTTACTACTCCCGCACTTATTGAAGGCTGAGTGCAACTACAGCCAAATCGATGAAGAGGCTCTGGCAGCCATTGCGGGAGTAAAGCGTTTCCACCATTACCTTTAAGGCCAGTCATTCCATTTAGTGACTGACCATAAACCATTGTTGGGAATTTTAGCTGGGGATTGGCCCAATATAATATGGCCAGTCCCTTTGTCAATGTAGAAATTATGAATATTGTTTTCAAAGTGTAGTTACTTAGAAAGTTTATACAAAGATTTGAAGGAATGCTTCTCTTTGAGGAAGCTTTTATTATCTCATGATAACATACTCACAAACAAAACTATGTGATCATTAAAAGTCAATACTGACTTGACGGCCGATAATCCATCAAGATAATAAACAGCAAATTACTACAAAATGCTCTTCACAAGCCATTCTGAAGAGAGAATCTAAAACATTTGTGGGGTATATATATATATATGCAATTGCTATTAGAATCAATGGTGGGTTTCAATTTACTTTACTACCAGTTCGCTTCTGCGTATGTGCTCATAGGACACTTCTGTGTATGCGCAGAAGCATCGGGGCAGGTGGGCGGAGCCTGCTGCCACTGTCACCACCATTACCGGTTAGCCCGATCCAGGAGCAAACCGGCAGAAACCCATCTCTGATTAGAATGTTTATCTTACACTTTAATATACAATTATTTACTCTATATATTTATTATAATTTATTGTCTCAATTGTAATGGATTATATAATATGGAATATTCCATATGGAATAGGCTTACGACCATAATTGACCCCAACATTTCTGTTGCTAAGTGAGACATTTGTTAAGTGAGTTTCCCCCCATTTTTTGACCTTTCTTGCCATATTTGTTAAGGGAATCACTGCAGTTCTTAAATTAATAATATGGTTTTAAAAACAGGTATTTAAAAGGGTTATAGCCTCCGGGGGTCCTGTGATTGCCATTTGCTACCTTCCCACAAGCAGTCAATGGGAGAAGCCAGATTCACTTAGTGACTGCCAGAATCACATAACAAGTGTAACTATTTTCTTAAAGACTATAGGTGGTCCTCCACTTATGACCACAATTGAGCCCAAAGTTTCTTTTAAGTGACATTTCTGCAAATTTTGCCCCATTTTACGGCCTTTTTCACCTCATTGCTTGTGAATCACTGCAGTTGTTAAATTAGTAACCCAAAGTGAATCTGGCTTAATGCTTGTCAGAAGATTTCAAAAAGGAATCCCATGTCCCTGGGACACTGTAACTGACATAAATATGAGCCAATTGCCAAGCATCTGAATTTTGATCATATTTTTTCACACTTTTGCAATAGTTGTGTGAAAAACAACTGTCACTTTTTTAGTGCCTTTGTAACTTTGGTCACTAAACAAAAGATGAGTCTTGGTTGTAAGTTAAGGACTTCTTGTACATTTTATAACATGTGTTATAGAGAATTTAATATGAAATTCTGCGGCAGAAAATCAGGGTTGCTATCTAAACATTTCTTACCTGTTTAGTTCTTCCTCAAACTGTTTGCTGAGTCGTTGTTTTTCTCCACATATTGTCACAAGCTCCTTGTTCTGGCAGTTGAGTTTTTCTTTGTCCAACAACAGATTTGAAATTGTGGTTGTTTTTCTGTAAATTATTGTTGATTTCCTGTAAGTTATGAAGACACAATGAAATTACTTCCCTTATCTTTTTACTTGAATCAGCAAACCTTTTCCAATTAAAAATATTTTAAAAATACCTTCATATATATGTGTGTGTGTGTGTGTGTGTGTGTGTGTTTATGCATTTGTCAGTGTTTGTGTGTGTATATTGAAATTTGATGAAATTAATTTTAATCTAACTCATTTCAGTATGATCTATTTGAAACATTTAAGCCTTCTCTTAAAACTCCTAGGGCCGTGATGATGAATCTATGGCACGCATGCCCAAAGTAGCACATGGAGCTATGTTGCCTGGCATGTGCAGCATTAGCCGTTCATCTTCCAGGTTTCTGGTGTGCATGCGTGTGTGACTATCAGCTGGCCTTTGTGCGTGCTGTAACTGGAAGAGCTGGTCTGTGAGCATGTGCGCTGGCCAGCTGATCGGTGGGTGCACATGTGACATGCGTGTCAGTAACCAGAAGACTTTCCGGCCGGTGCACAAAACTGGAAGTAAATTTTTCGGGGCATGCGTGCCCCCTAGGCGACTCCTCTTCCTGACTGCAGCCCACTGTCCTAGGATATTCAATCATTCAGTTTGGATTTAATCTAGTTATCAGTATTGAAACTTGATGACATTTCTTTTAATCTTAAATTATTTCAGTATGATTTATTTGAGGAAATTGGAGTCCTCCCTTAAAACAACCAGGAGAGTCAATCATTCAGTTTGGATTTAATGTAGTTATCAGGCTAAAAAAATGGCTGCCATTCAGTTAACTTTGGTACTTGATGGATGTAAGGAATGTAATACAAAAACAGGGGAAATTCTGTGCGACTGAAAGTGCACCTTTTGCAAGCTGAAAGTCCATCACATAAAGTCATTTATGACTATGCCATGACTTACTTAAAATCCAGGTCTTTTGCATCCTTTAGCTCCTCTTGCAGGCACTTAATTTTCATCTGAAGTGTCTGGAAAAGTCAAAATATATCACAAGTGAAGTGTAAGTATATATGTGTGTATGTATGTTCTCCAGTGCGCTGCTTAAGAGAATCCAAAGGAATGGTTAATTTCGGTCTGCTTGCCCAGAGACTGAATTGAAGAAACTTGGCCACGCCTCCTCTTTCACTTGGTAGCTCAGTTTTTTCAATTCAGTCTGCCTAAAGAAATCACAGTTTCTCCAATTTTTTCTTTAGATTTCTTCTTCCTTTGGATTTTCTTTGCAGCACAACAGGTATTTTTCATTTATTTTAATCAGTTGTTTTTTTAAGGTTATGATCACAGGCGAGCTGGTTTCCCCGGTCCACTGAAAAGAACCGCCACAGGGAATTCCCTCCTTATGGGAGAGGAGAAGCCTATAACGGGGCACCTTTGCCTGATTGCTCGGGCAAACATTTTTGCCGCGGATTTACTGGCTTGAGGGCTGTGAGTTCGGTGCGCCATTCTTGAGTCCCTTTTTAGCGCGCTTGGAGGCTTGGTTTGCCATATTCCTGTCGCCTCCTTCTGCTTTGCATTTTCCAGCAGTGGGCTGCGCCAAGAGCCACATGTGGCTTAACCTATTGGCCACGTTTTGAATTTCCCGGCCCTTTATTTGGGCACGAATCAAGCTGCTCAGTAGCGCTGGCCATTTTCTTTGCGCGAGCCTCATTGTGAGCAAGATAGCGAGGAGATCAGCAGCGTGATTATGATCTTGCTGAGTCATCGCCTCTCTCGAGCTTTGGAGTGCTTTCTGTGTGCAGCTTTATTGCTGACTGTGACGCTTCTATTGAGCATCTAGGATCGCTGGGGTTCCTTGCAAGTTTGCCCTGAAATTCCCCCACTGTGTCATCCCGACGGGCTTCCAACTTTATTATGGCAGAACGTGCCACTGGCCCAACATCTAGGGAGGGGACCTCCCCTGGGAGTTTGCCCTTAGAGGCTTCCCCTTCCAGCAGAGTAGGAAGGGCAGCCACCAGGAGCGCAGCTAGCAGATCCAAGTCCAAATCAGCGGCAGCTGATAAGGACGCCCGTCACAAGCATCGGGCTTTGGACAAGGTGTCCACCAAGACTCCTAAGGCAGCGGGGGCTACCATTTCCCCTCCACCAGTGTAGTTGGAGGGATTGCCCTCCCTTTCCATTCAGCGATCCCCTCCAGGGGCTGCTAGGGACTGGTCCCCAGACAAAATCCAGATGCAGGGCCTCTCCGCTGAGGATGTAGGCCTAGACCCGGGCTCAACCCCGAGCGCATCAGGTCTGAGCATGACACAAGCCTCCCAAGCCAGGCATTCTACCCCTGAGGCTAGGCAATCTTCACCTGAGGCTACCTTCACCCACAAAGCTGCGGGGCTCTGCGGGGAGGATGGTCAGATCCTGAACCTCCCTAGGGAACTCAGGGAACTCACTTCTGTGGCCATTTTGCAGGGGGTCGACTCCGAGCTTCGCAGGAGGTCTAGAGGCCCGAGGGCTCCTTCAAGACCTTCCTTCCACCCATGAAGATAGCATTTAAAAAGTAAGATAACCCACTGTCCAAAACCATTCCAAACTTAATTCCCCCACTTATTTCTTCTGTTCTCCAGTTTAAATTAATTTTAAGTTTTTTATAGGCAGTCTCTTTTAAAACGGTAAAAATTCCTTACCAGCTGGAAACACTTTCTCTTTCCGTATCCTTCTTTTTTGGAGCCATCCCGACTTCATCAGCCTTGGCTGGATTTTTTGTCACCGGCTTGAAGAACTTCTCTTGCATCGATCAGGGACTTTGCAATGTCCCTGAGATCAGCAAGACATATTCTTCCTGTTCACCATCTCTGCTGGTTGGTTTAGGTCTGATTGGACCACCCAACAGCAAAAGTATCGGCTGCGGTCTCGGAGCATCAAGACCGCATGTCCGTATCGTCGTGACGTTGGCTCCTCCCCCCCAGATGCTTCTGAGGGTTTGAAGGCGGAGGACCGAAAGGCAGAAGAAACATTCCGCAAGACGCACCAGGTAGCTGCCTGGGCGATTCAAGCAGCCACTGCAGCGTCCTTTTTTAACAGGACTTCCCTGGTGTGGCTCAGACAACTACAAGCTAGGTTAGTTCCTGAAGACATGTGCCTCCACCAGGATGTTAATAAACTGGTGGTGCCTTTAGAATATTCTGCTGATGCCACGTTAGCGGTGGCAAAATTTACCTCCAGAGCCATGGCAACTAACATCACCTCCCACCTCCTCCTTTGGCTCTGCCATTGGCAGGCCGACATGCGCTCTAAATGGCATCCGGCTGCGGTGCCCTTTAAGGGAGGGAAACTTTTTGGTGAGGCCTTAGACCCCATTCTCATTGAGAATAGGGATAAAAAGAAGGTTCTCCCTTCTGTACAAAGGCGGGCGGATCGTAGGACCCAACCTTATTTTCGTAGGCAGCCCTTTCGGGGGGACTCGGGGTTAGCTTGGCCCCAATTCCACAGACCCTACTACCAGGGATCTGATCAAACACAGGATAGGTCCGGATTCAGAGGCAGGGACAGGCAACAGCAGCAACACCCCCACAGCAACAGTGGTCTCAATCCAGATGCGGGAACTGAGGTTCCAGTTACTGACGATTCTGTCAATACAGATGACTCCCAGGTTGGTATTCCCATTGGTGGTCGACTCAGTCATTTCATCATCCAATGGGAACAATTAACCTCAGATGCCTGGATTCTTCAGACAGTACGGCTCGGCCTCACCCTAGAATTGCATTCCACACCCCCAAGAAGGTTCATCAGGTGTTCCATTCCGAGGTGCGGGGTCATGAGGGCTCTTATGGTCTCCGAGATCCAGCACCTGCTGGACATCTCCGTCACTGATCAGGTCCCATCAGGTCAGGAGCAGAGGGGTTTTTACTCCATCCTGTTCTTAGTACCCAAAAAGTTGGATGCGGGATGGAGAATGATCCTGGATCTCAAGAGGCTGAACATGTACTTGGCATACGAACGTTTCAAAATGCAGTCACTGAAAACCATCTTGGGCTGCGTTCACCAGGGAGACTACCTAACATCTGTAGACATCAAAGGCATATCTTCATGTGCCTATTTGACCTTCTCACCAGAAATTTCTATGGTTCTCATATGCAGGGCACCATTTTCCATACAAGGCCCTGCTGTTCGGACTCTTGTCAGCCCCAAGGACTTTTACAAAACTGCTGGCCGCAGTGGCAGCCCATCTCAGGTTTCGTCCCATAAGACTAAAATGCTATCTTGACGATGTCCTGATACAATCATCATGCCGGAGACAGGCTCATCGAGATCTTCAAGTGACAATTTGGTTGTTGCAGCTCCACGGGTTCATGGTAAATATGGACAAAAGTCAGTTGGTTCCGGCCACGTCACTGTGACATCTAGGGGGCATTAATAGACACTGTTCATTGGGAGGTGTCCCTGTAACATGACCGTTACGCCAGCATTCAGGCCCTAGTGAACCAGTTTCTGACCCAGACATCAGTGCACCTATCCATCCTTTATACATTACTGGGCAAGCTGATCTCCTGTATAAGGATTGTCCCCTGGTCCCGGCTCCACACGCACCATCTCCAATGGTTTCTCCTTCCACACCAAAGGAGACACAGAAGAGTTCCGGACATCATGGTGCGGCTGTCATCCAAAGTGATCCACTCTCTCTATTGGTGGACCACTTCCGCCTTGCGGAAATGTTGTCTCTTCAAGGAACCGGAACGGGTCACGATAACCTCTGACGCCAGCTTGTATGGTTGGGGTGCTCACACCCACTCCCGCATAGCCAAGGGTGATGGATGTCCCAGGACCTGCTGAACAATATCAATTAGTTGGAGCTTCGGGCCATCCATCTGGCCCTCCGGGAGTTCAGGGACCTGGTGGTGGGGCGGCACGTATTGATCCTTATGGACAATGTGGCTGCCAAGGCAGATATCAATCGCCAGGGGGGCACGCATTCCAAGAGGCTTATGCTGGAGGCGCAGGGCGTCTACCTGTGGGCAGAGTCTCATCTTCTGTCCATCAGGGCAGATCACATGTTCGTAACCACGAACGTACAGGCGGATTGGCTGAGTCGGACGACTGTGAACCACGCGAAGTGGCAGCTCCACCTGAACCTGTCCATGACCTGACGCACCGTTTTGGTCTCCCGACGGTGGATCTCTTTGCGCACCCAGCCAACACCCACCTGCCTCGATTCTTCAGCAGGTTTCCGATGCCCGGAACAGAGGGGGTCAACGCCCTCCACAGCCCCTGGCCCCAGGGGTTGCTGTATGCATTCCCACCACTCCCGTTCCTCCTGAGAGTCATTCGCAAGATCCTGGTAGAGCAAGTGGAGGTACTGCTGGTCGCCCCTCAGTGGCTGTGCCGGTCCTGGTTCGCCGACCTGGTCAGCCTGTCTGACTGCCCCCTGGAGGATACCAGACAGGATAGTCCTCAGCCAAGGGGTTCTACACCCGGACCATCAGTGGCTTCAATGGGCCGTTTGGCAATTGAAGGGGACATCCTAAGGTAAGACAGCTTCTCTGAGCGTGTCATTCACACCATCCAGGCAGCCTCCACCACATGGGTGTACAACGCAATGTTGTTGGCATTCTGCAGGTGGAGCCAACCTCTGGGTATTACTCCCAGGAATCCCTCGGTCGCTCAGGTCCTGGAGTTTCTCCAGGATGGCCTGGATAAGGGACTGGCGCCAAACACCCTGCGAAGGCAGTTAGCAGCACTCTCTATGGTACTACGCGGCGGGGCCGGGTCCTCTCTGACACATCACCCCAGGGTTCGTTCCATCCTGAGAGGAGCTGCCAACCTCAGGCCGCCGAGGGTCCATTGTTACCTGTCTTGGGAATTGCCTATCATCCTTGAGGTATTAATATTGGCTCCATTTGAACCCATTCGATCTATCAGCCTCCGTTTACTGACTTTTAAAGTGACCTTTCTCGTGGCCATTACGTCAGCCAGGAGGATCTTGGAGCTGGCAGCCTTATCTATCCACAGTGACCTCTATCTTTTCCATCCTGACAAGATGATCCTCCAGCTTCATTTCTCACAAAAGTCAACTCCTGATTCCACAGAGCCCAGGTGTTGGTGCTACCAGACTTTTGTCCCTGTCCCACGCATCCTGTCAAGAGAAAATGGCATCACCTCGATGTTCGACGGGCCTTTCACTGCTACACCAAGCGCATAGCATCCTTCTGGAGATCGGAGGCCTTGTTCGCCACCTTTAACCCCGGCTCTATGGGTCAGAAGGTGTCGTCAACCACCATTGGTTGATGGTTAAAGGCCTGTATCATCACATGAGAGCCAGGCCCAACCTTTGCCCCAGCGCATCACGGCCCATTCTACCCACAGTGCAGCCACAATTGCGGCCTGGGCCACCCAAGCTTTGATTGAGGAAATATGCAGGGCGGCAACGTGGTCATTTCCATTGCCCTTCATCAAACATTATAAACTGGACATTTATGCATCAGCTGAAGCTTCCTTCGGGCGAAGGGTGTTGCAGGCAGTTCACTCGGACTCTGGCTCCCTGGACCGGTCGACAACCAGCCCCTAGGTCAGTATGCTTAGGCATAGCCCATTCCTTTGGATTCTCTAAGCAGCGCACTGGAGAAAGACCATTGACTTACCTGAACGGTGTTCTCGGGGCGCTGCATGGGAATCCAAACACGCCTCGATCCAGGATCGCTGATGGCTAGGTTAGGTTTTGAGGTTAGGAGGGCATCTCAGGTGCTTTCATCTCTTGAAACTTCTATTGAAAAAACTGAGCTACCGAGTGAAAGAGGAGGCGTGGCCAAGTTTGTTCAATTCTGTCTCTAGGCAAGCAGACCAAAATTAACCCATTCTTTTGGACTCTCACGCAGCGCACCGAGAACCACCGTTCAAGTAAGTCAACGGTCTATCTAAATAACATGTACCAACAGTAGTTTGTGGTGGTGCATAGCAGTGGTGGGATTCAAAACATTTTTACTACCGGAAGTAATGCCAGCAGCAACCCATCCCTGCCCCGCCTCCATTTATTCTCTGCCTCCCAGGTCCCAGCTGATCGGGGGGGAAATGGAGATTTTACACTATCCTTCCCCTGCCCCACCCACCATGCCACACCCACCAAGCCATGCCCACAAAACTGGTAATAAAACTTTTTGAATCCCACCATTGTCCCAAAGGTGTTCTTTTTCAAGCGGCAACTGGACTTTCTGGTTTTTCTTTGAAAACATTTTGCTTCTCATCCAAGAAGCTTCTTTAGCCCAACATTTGTCTGAAATGCTATAGGATTTCCAGCTTGAGCAAAGGGTTGGACTAGAAGACCTCCAAGGTCCTTTCCAACTCTGTTATTTATGGTTAATGTATATGGCATACCTCAATCAGTCTCTTTTGTTCCATCAAATGTCTTTGTATTACAAGGTGTTCTTCCTGCAAAGTGGACAAAATACACTATTTTAAAATGACAAGCTGTCCATCAGCAATTAAAGACACTGATTTTTTTCTAACAACTTGGATAGGGGGGGTAGGCAATGTTTACCATTATTTCTTCATCCTTCAATCTTAGGTGCCAACTAGTACCACTGGTATTTAAACTCTGCACACTTGCCTGGAAATACACATCACCTAATAAAAGAAGATTTATTCTGATATTGCTCTGTCTGTACTGACACTGGAGCTGCAGTCCTTACTGACATTTATTTTTGTCTCCTATTTTTTACATCCTGATAGGCTGGGAGAATTGGGCAGCCTGTTTACTATTTACTATTTTGTGGCATTGTGGGTCTTCTCAACAAAGTCACTTACTCCTTAAATGGGAGGGGCCCCCATGATGACTCACTAGTTAAAATGCTGGGCTCGTTAGCTGGGTTCGAGACCTGAGCGCTGCGCGACAGGGTAAGCTCCTGTTACCCCAGTTCCTGCCGACCTAGCAGTAAAAAAGCATGCAAATGCAAGTAGATAAATAGGTACCATTTCAGCAGGAAAGTTACTGCATTCCATAATTTAATGCTGGCCACATGATGATGGAAGCGTCTCTCAGACTGTGCAAGGTAACTTGGCTGAGAATCAGGAGATTGGACAGGGGAAACCTTTAAATAATTATTCCTGAAATAATTATTGTTTTCCATTGCAGTCTTTTTCTCCCACAATCACAGAAGCAGAAAAGAGAAAATTTTATTTTTGGCAAGTTCATTTGCAATCAAAAAATGCACTAAGGATAAAATTACTCCAGATCTCATCAAAAGTAGATCACATTGTTCTATTTTTAGTCTTAGTTTCTAAAAATGAGTAAATCAGTATGATACTTTTGGCGTCAAATCCTACCAGGAAATGAAATGCAACTGATTTCAAAGGAAATTGGGCAGTAAAAAATGAAAACCGGATTGCAGATCACATTCTTAATAAATTTGAATTGTTTTCTCAATTAAGAAGGCTTTCATTTATCAGATTTATGACATTTTTCACTGATCTATCTATCTGTCTGTCTGTCTATCTACCTACCTACCTACCTCATGATCTCATGAAATAGGTTGCAATATTTCCATCGTTTTATCAATAAGAAATTGTTCTTGAAAGTGAATGTAGCTGGTTTAAAGCCTTATAATAAATCCAGAATAAAACTGCAAATCCGTAACCCAACTCCAAATGGGATCATTAACCATTTATTTTGGACCCAAATTCTGTGTGAAAAGCTATAGTAAGAGAATTCTCAGGTTTATGTTTAGATAAAGTCCCTTTTATAGAGTGGGCTTATAATTAAGGAATATAAAAAAGACACACAAACGTAGATTCACTGTTCAGTCACAGACAATGCCAGATGGTTAAAGCAGCATTTTCATCTTATTTTTGTTGGTATTTCCAAGCTTCAACTCTAAAAACAAGAAGTAGATGCAGATCTCCTCTATAAGTCCTTGACTTCTGACCACAATTGAGCCCAAAATATATGTTAAGAGAGACGTATTGAGTTTGCTTCATTTTACGACTTAACAGTTAAGTGACGTACTGTATATTAAGTATGTTTTGGTCCATTTTACAGCTTTTCTTATTACAGTTGTTAAGTGAAGCAATGCAGTTGATCATTTAATAACCCCATGTTAAATAAATAAATCTGGCTTCCCCATTGGCTTTGCTTATCCGGTCGCAAAAGGTGATCTTGGGACACAGCAATGGTAACCAAATGTTTTGGCTTGGAGTTAAAAAAAAAGGGTATTATTAGAATTCAGTTCTTAATAGTATATATAACAACCCTCTTCCCCTCCCCCATGTATGGCTGTTCAGATGTCAATCGCATTGAGATATCTCTAATGCTACAGAATTAGTGAATATATCCTTATTATCTTATCATCACATTGATCTCCCTAAGAGATCATGGACAACAGAAGTGGGAGGCATTCCCTTTCTAAAAACCAGCCAGTCATGTATGAAACCCCTTTGCATTTCTTGAGAACATACACTCAACAGACTCCCCAGTTGACAGATTGCTTACCTGGTAGCGACGTATGGTGAAATGTAAATCACGGTCTGCCTCTTCCTCACGGAGCACAGGTGTGGAGGTATCTTCCAGGTGCTTGGAAAACTGGCATTGGTGTGATGTATAGAGCTGGAAAGCAATTACTTTAAGAATCAATAAAATATGTTGGTAAGTGTAATGAAAGGTTCAGGATTTGTAAGTTGACTCTACCATAATTACCGATAATGCCACTAATAATTAAGTATTAAATACTTCATTATTGTTTTTGACCTCTTTGTTGTCCTACAGTCTTAGAAACTGACATATCAGAGTTATCAGATCAGATTTCCTCTGTCACTTTCCCAACAGGTAGTAAAGGGGCACCAACCAGAATTGAGATCAGATTAACTCAATGTACTCTGGAAGTTAAGCATCTTTGATGAATGAGGATATATGAGGATGCTCAAACTGGTACGTGCCTTAGCAAGTAACCACAGTAACAAAATTATTGGGGAAGGGGACCACACATTTTTTTAAAAAACGTACTTTCCATTCTGGAACCTTAAGTATGGACTCTGATTTAATTTGTAAATCTGGTAATTTACAGGTAATCCTTGATTTACAATAGTTCATTTAGTGTCTGTTTGAAGTTATAACGGCACTGAAAAAAGTGACTTATGACTGTTTTTCACACTTACGACCATTGTAGCATCTCCATGGTCACATGATCAAAATGGTCACAGATGCTTGGCAACTGACTTATATTTATGACAGTTAGAGTCCTGGGCTCATGTGATCGACCTTCTGACAAGCAGAGTCAATGGGGAAGACAGGTTCACTTAACAACTGTGTTGTTAACTGTGTTAAGTTAACTTAATTCTCATTTGAGCCCAATAATCATGGTTGTAAGTTGAAAACTACCTGTAAAGATAATCAATCAAGAGGATCATATTTACTTTCATTGTTAATGTTTAGGTTACCTATTACAACCAGCGGTTCGCCACGTGCATGCCCGCTCACCACACGCCCCTTCCACGCATGAGCCGGGCCTTCTGCGCATGTGCTTTGCTCATGCACACACCTTCCGTGCATGTGCCCAACCTCAAAAACTGCCTAAAAAGGACAGCATGGAACCGGAGGGGGAGGCATCCCACCCGCGATTTCCGTTACCAGTTCAGGTGAACTAGTCCAAACCGCCTGAATACCATCTCTGATTACAACCATATATTCTTTACCTCAGCATGTCTCCTTTCTGCCACTGGAGTTGTTACTTTGGGAAATCTTAATAGTTCTTCCTGCAACATTAACAAAATACACTATTTTAAAAAGATAAACTTGATGTTAGCAATTAAAGACGCAAATCTTTCTAACAATGATTTGTTTGGGAGGGAGGGGTTGATCTTAATCATTGTTTCTCTCTCCTCAAATCTTAAGTGCCATCTGATGGCACTTAAGTTCCAATATCTCAGGGGTTGCCACAAAGAAGAGGGAGTCAAGCTATTCTCCAAGGCACCTGAGGGTAGAACAAGAAGCAATGGGTGGAAACTAATCAAGGAGAGAAGCAACTTAGAACTAAGGATAAATTTCCTGACAGTTAGAACAATTAATCAGTGGAACAGTTTGCCTCCAGAAGTTGTGAATGCCCCAACACTGGAAGTCTTTAAGAAGATGTTGGATAGCCATTTGCCTGAAATGGTATAGGGTTTCCTGCCTAGGCAGGGGGTTGGACTAGAAGACCTCCAAGGTCCCTTCCATCTCTAATATTGTATTGTATTGTATTGTATTGTATTGTATTGTATTGATATCGCTGGCATCTAAACTCTGGACATTTGCCTTGAAATACACACCATTGAATAAAAGAAGTTCTATGTGCTAGCATTTAATTCAGACTCTGTAGCTGCAGTCTCTGATGCCATAATTTGTCTTTCCTCTCCTCATCTCTATTATTTACAGCCTGATGAGCTGGAGCATTAAACAGCCTGCTGTTTTGCGGCATTTTAGCCATTGTCGATAAAATGACTTACTCCTTAAATTATCATTTTCCATTAAAGTTTTTTTTAAACTCACAATCAAAAAGTAGAACAGCATACTATATAGCAGTGATGGCGAATCTTTTCCTTATGGTGTGGCAAAATTGTGCACATGCCCAATCTCCGCGCCCACCTGCGCATATGCACGACACCCCACGCATGCACATGTGAAAAAAAAACCAGGCTCCGGAGGCTTTCCTGAAGCCTGGGGAAGGTGAAAAATCAGTTGGCCAGCGCGCGCATGCACGCCTGAGCTGACAGCTGATGTGCCACCGAATATGGCTCCACATGCCACCTGTGGCACGCATGGCATAGGTTCACCATCACGTCTATAGAGACTCGGAGTCTCTCTCTTATTTTTCCTTCCATTCATTTGTGTTTGATTTGTGCCTGAACAAATCCCTGTTGTTGTTGTTGTTTTTCAGAAGTGGTTTGGCATTGTGTCCTTCCCAGGGCTGAAAGAAGTCACCGGCCCAAGGTTATCCAGCCAGCTTTATGCCTAAAGCTAGATGAGAATTCCCAGTATTCCCATTCTCTGACATCATGATTAAGGCAACTAACATAAGCCAAAAATGTATTTTTAAAAATAAAGCACAGAATCAAAATCTATAATGGCAAACACAAACCACAAGGAATGGATGGACTGTCTACTTGGGTGACAGTAGCATTTAATGAGAGGCATGAACAAAGCATTTTCCCTACCTCCTCTTGGAGACGCTTCATCGCATTTCTCATTCTTCGCTTGAAACTCGCTTCCATCGTTCTATAACGATGATTGATGGCTAAAAGATACAATAGTAGGTGAGTGTAGGAAGTTAGCACCCATCCCTTTTCTAGGAGAATGAAATATTCTAGGAAATATTAAAAGGGCAGAATATTTCCCCTAAAAGGGAGGCAGAAACTCTCACACCCCACCTTTGTCAATGGGCTGTTAAGGCCTGTCTATTCTACATAACAAAGATCTACCTCCTTCAGGCAGAGCCACAATAGGAATCCCAAAACCCTTTCATTACATCATCACTCAGCAAGAGTCAACCAAGCTTGGGACTCAGGGCAGCCTACAGAGTTGCCCCTGCATGGCCCCAGAGGAGTCTGACAACCAGGGGTGAAATGCTAACGCAAAGCAAACCATTAGCAGACTTCAGAGCATTTCACCCCTGCTGACAACAGAATACAAGCTTAAATTCAAAGCCCAAAAGAGGGTATAAATCTATATATCTATCTCTCACCCATGTGCCATTTTGCCCAGGAGCTCAAATCATGTGATCATGTCCACCATTAAACCATCTTTCCAAGCAGTCTCTGTGTTTCCAGTGTCTTTTCCCCCACTTGGAACTACACCCAGATGGACATTTCTTCCAACATGAGAAAGTACAATAATATTAACATTTCTTTTGGAAAATCAGAATATAGGTTTTCGGAGACAGCACCCAGAATAGCGCATAATATTTTAAATGCATTTGTCCTCCAGTTCTGAATGATCCTTCCCAACAGGCCAGGCCAATTTATAATTTCAAGTACCATAAAAAGATAGGCAAATAGGTAATTTTCCTTCCCTAAAGGAACTAGGCGAATAGTTACAATTGATTGGTAAATTAAAATCCAAACAATAAAACCATTGGCCCCTGAAGTCCAGACTAAATATAAGTGTTTTTAAATGTATTTTGTAAAGCTAGAGAGAGCAATAGCCAAAGACAACGGCTTCACAAGAGTCTTCCAAACTCTGGGAATGATGCAGGAAAAGGCTATCTTCCACCTGCTTTATACCACTAGTCTCAAAAAGCCACACAGCTTCTGGATTTCTCCTGCAGATTTCGACGTCTGCTGAAACGCTTTCTCCTGGGCAGTCAGGTTCTTTAAAAAGGCAGTTCCCCCTTACCTCCCCTAATCAGCAAGGGAGAAATCCATCCAAGATTTCTGGACCGCATCAGACTGCCCATCCCTGTCCAGGACTTTTCACTTTCTTCTTTTGTTTTAGCTGAATATTTGGTATTTGTTTTCCAATTGGTAGGCCCCCGGGAGCTCTGAGCTACTTTTCTATATCCTATAAGGGTCAGGGGAATTTTTTTTCATGAAACCAGATGGGTGAACCAATTCACCCCATGTATGGGAGACATTCCTGTTTCCCCAAATGATTTTCACCAGTTAAATTGGGGGAAAGAAGCTACAACCTACATTTCCAATTGCAACAAAAGCATTTTTAAACCCTACAGAATTAAACATCATTATTTGTTTGTTTTTTTAACTTCTATCCTACCCATCTGTTCTAGAGCCAGATCTAGATGGCTGAAAAGATAAAGCGTTAACACATTTAAAATAATAGCTATTAACACCAACATTGTTTTAATAATATAAATCCTATCATGTAGGGCAGGCAATACTAACATGGATCTCCTTAACTATTTTTATTGAGTCTATAGGTCCCGAAACAACTTTTTTTCTCTTTCAGACCACAAAAGACACAAACAATTCCTAACACTTTTTAAAGGTAAAACTTTGGCTGTGTGGGAAACAATCTCAGTTTCTTCCCAAATGCCAACCTGTAAAGATAGCTCAAGAGGCTGCTTTCTCACAGTTTAGGCAGTACCTTGTCTGTGAAGTCATATAGAGGTCACAACTGTATCCATAAAATCTGCAAATATCATGGGAGGCTTCATGTAGAAAAGAAATTCAATTGTTGCTTTTCCTAGTTTTTTCTTCCCCCAAAGTTTCATCAGAACAAGGGTCTCCTTGGTGTTCCACATCCCTCCTACAATTTATCTGCCTTGAAGATGGGGATCGGCAACCAGAGTTTTCCAGACACCCACCAAGGCATCTGCCACCCAATCTGGAATGTAAACACCAAATACCCAAAGCAAAAATGTAATAAAGACTTGGGGAGCTGCAAAGGAGAATTCCAGTCTCTGCTTCCTTTATTTCCATGAATGCTTCTATGGACTCCGGGAGCATTATTAGGAAACACAGGGTGGGGATTGTGGTTATCTTACTGCTTTATTTAGAAGTGAGATTCCTGCTGCTTTTCCTCCTCCCCACCAAGGCGGCAAAGGACTCATAGCTTAGGACAGTGGCGGTGAACCTTTTCGGCACAAAGTGCCGAAAAAAGGAGCATGTGCACCCACAGCACCGAGTCTTAAAAAGGAAGCACTTCGCACGCATACGCATGCGCTCATCTGGGCTGCAGCCAGGAAGAGGAGCTGCCTAGGGGTCATAAGCATGCCAGAAAATGAACTTCTGGTCAGCAAGTCTTCCAGTTACTGCTGTCCGTGCGCCGATCAGCTGGCCAGCACGCATTCTCCCGCCGGAAGATGGAAGGCCAGCTCTTTCAGTTTCTGGCACTTCTGCAGGCACAAAGGCCAGCTGATCGTCACACGCATGCGTGGAAGTAATCCAGAAGATTAACAGGCAATGCTGCGTGTGCCATGCAACATGGCTCCTCTGCCACTTTGGGCACGCATGCCATAAGTTCGCTATCACGGGCTTAAGAGACCTTCTGAGCAAAGGAGGATGGACTTGAATCTTTGCTGTTTTCAGTATTATGGACAAGCCGATTGAAAAAACAAACAGACAATTTGAGACCTATTCCTTCACTTGATGACAGCTGCAAGGATTCTCCTTGCCAGGCATTGGAAAGAAAAAGGGATGATGTCTGTTGAGGAATGGAACTTAAAAATTGATTGAATTCGCAAAGATGGAGAAATTAATCGCTTTGATCAGAGATAATGGACTAGACAGCTTTGTAAGAGCCTGGAAACCCTTTGTGGACTTTTTATGTGCCAAATACTGTTGTGTCTAAGGCTAACAAACATAAGGTGTCAATCAACAACCACCGGATATCTGGATTGGTCGGTTCCTGTAGGCGTCACCAGGGGGAGCTAGCGTTCTTCTGATTGGTTGCCGGTTTGACAGCTGCTATATAAATAGCTGTCAAACCGGAGTTCGCTGTTCTTGTTATGATTATACTTAGTTGAGTCTGAAATAAAAGCTATTACTTTACCGGATCGCCTCATGCATCTTAATTACAATTAAGAATATAATACTGGCAACGAGCAGTTGGGAACGTCCACACCATATTTTGACTAGCAAGACCGCAATTTATTTTTCTCTTTTTCTTCAGAATGTCAGCCATTCCAAGTTTCACCCCTTTCTCCGCTCAAAAGGAGTCATGGGAGGCGTTTTTAGAAAGGTCCGAGTGGTTTTTGCAGGTTCATGATTTTGCTGAGGTTTCTGAGGATAGGAAAAGGGGATTTTTCCTTAGTGCCTGTGGACCAGAAATGTTTAGTATGGCCAGGGCTCTATCTGCTCCAATGTCTCTAAGTACAGTTCCATGGGATGTAACGACTAATTTGAAACATCACTATTCCCCCGCTCCATCAAAAATAGCAAGAAGATATGCTTTCAGACAGTGCCTACAGCGGGAGGATGAATCAATTTGCCAATACGTGGCCAAGCTTAGACATGAGGCGATCCCTTGTCTTTTTAAGGAACTGGACGATGCTCTAGTAGAGCAATTTGTATGTGGAGTAAGTGTTATATTCCTTTCCTCCCCGACATACGACCGGGGATTCCCTCTGTTGACAGCTAGCAACAGCCATGCCGCGCCTTAGCCAATCAGGCGCGCCTTGGCTGAAGGCGGGCTGTCCTGCCTATCTGATTGGTTTCTCTGCTTGACAGCTCTTCGTATAAATAGCTGTCAAGCAGAGGAACGCGCTGATTCTCTCCTGTATTGTTACTGCCGTTCTGTTTAATAAAATTGAGTTGGACGTTCCTCAGCGTGTCAAGCCTTGTCTTTCCCCACTATTCTTCACTGGCGACGAAGGTGGGATCGCTGAGGCGCGGAACCTGAAGGAACCCGACCACCGCGATCTTCCGCTCGAGTTTCAGCTTTCCGAGCCGTACAACTCCGAGCTACTATGGCATCGCTTCCCCCGTTCGCTCCCTTTGGGACAGACGGAGAAGGATGGACCGGCTTTTTAGAACGTTTTGAGTGCTTCCTCAGGGCCAATGGGAAGCGGGGCATTCCGATGGAGGAGAAATGTAGTTTCTTCCTCAGCAGTTGCGGAACCCCAATGTTCAATGCCGCCCGGGCGTTGGCAGCCCCTCTGCCAGTCCACGAACTTGACTGGGACACTTTAATGGCCAAGCTGCGAGGTCATTATGCCCCGACCCCGTCGAAGATAGCGCGGCGATACGCGTTCCGCCAATGTGTCCAGAAACCGCAGGAAGATGTGAGCCAGTTACTCCAGTCCCTGAGGACCACGGCCATTCCCTGCGAATTCCTGGACCTTGAGGACAACCTGGTGGAGCAGTTCGTCAGCGGGGTCAAGGACCTCCGGCTGAAGAGGCGCCTCCTGGCTCGGCCTGAGATCACCTTGGCCGAAGCGGTCGCTGAGGCGCGGGCGGTGGAGTTGTCCGAACAATCCACCGCAGAAATGGACCGCCACCAGCTGCCGAGCTATCCAGCCCGCACCTGCCTCATCGACCAGCTGGCACCCTTGCCTAGCCCGGCTGAAGAGGAGGAAGAGCTCGTGGCCCGTCTGGCAGAGCTGCAGAGACGTCGCAATCCGCGACCACCACGCCAGACTGCGGCAGCCTGCCTTGGCTGCAGGGGCAGCCACGACCGGTCAGCCTGCCCGTTCCGGGCGTCCATCTGCTGCCGGTGCTCCAAAAAAGGGCACCTGGCCCAGGTCTGCCGGGCTGTGCTGCCTCCGCCACCTCTCCAAGGAACCACCGGCCAACAGACGACTGCAGGACCACAGCAGCCCCGCCGCCAGCCGCGCACGAGAGCCAGCTGCTACGCCGTGGAGCCGGGACCAGCAGCCGCCCCTGCTGAAGCAATCTACCAAGCCTCCGCAGGTGCTGACAGAATCAAGGCGTCAGTCCTCATTGAGGGCGCCCCATGCGTAATGGAGGTGGACTCCGGCTCGTCCCGCTCTATACTTTCTTGGGCTGACTTTTCAGTACTTTGCCCTGGCGTTCTAAAACGCCAATTGAATGCCAGCTCCGTGGCCCTCAGGGACTACCAGGGGTCACTTATCCCAACCCTGGGTAGTTACACCGTCAGGGTGGAATACGGGGGGTTTTCTGGGTGCCTGCCCGTATTGGTGGTTGAGAAGCCCCTCCCCGCGTTGCTGGGGCTGGACTGGTTCCCTGCCCTGGGTCTCTCCGTGCAGGGGGTACATTCCCTCTCCGACACGCCCCCTGACGTAGCTGCCGTCATCGCCGCCTATGCAGACGTGTTTGATGGACAGCTTGGGCTGTACAAGGGCACCCCCATCTCTCTCAACCTAGATCCCCAGGTTGCCCCCATTAGGCTGAAGGCCCGCAGGGTGCCTTTTGCCTTAAGGGCCAAAGTTGATGCGGAAATTGACCGTTTGCTGGCGCAGGGCGTATTGGCGCCTGTTGACTACTCACGATGGGAGACCCCAATAGTGGTCCCCGTGAAGGCCGACGGCTCCATACGTCTCTGTGCCGACTTTAAATCCACCATCAATTTGGCCCTTCAGGCAAACCCCTATCCAGTCCCTGTTGTACAGCACCTGCTCCACTCCCTGGGGCAGGGCTGTATTTTCGCGAAACTGGATATGGCGCAGGCCTACCAGCAGCTCCCAGTGGATGACGAAGCGGCGGCTGCGCAGACTATCGTCACCCACCGAGGGGCTTTCCGTTGCCGCCGCCTCCAATTCGGCGTTTCCGTGGCCCCGGGGATCTTCCAGAGCCTCATGGAGCGATTGCTCCATGGGCTCCCTGGCGTTGTACCCTATTTTTACGATGTCCTGATCGCTGCTTCCAGCCGCTCAGGACTCCTCGAAATGTTGGGGAAGGTCTTCGACCGTTTTAGGGGCGCGGGTCTCAAATTAAAACGCAGCAAATGTTCATTTGCTGTGCCAAAAGTGGACTTCCTGGGCTTCTCCATAGATGCCCACGGAATCCACCCCACCCCTGCTAAGGTTGCAGCCATTAAGAACGCCCCCATCCCCGCCTCTAAGGCGGAGCTGCAGTCGTTCTTAGGGCTTTTAAACTTTTACGTGCCATTTTTGCGCACAAGGCGTCACTAGCCGAGCCGCTGCATCGGTTGCTCGACCGATCCGCGGCCTGGCGCTGGGGCAGCCGCGAAGCGCATGCGTTCGCGGCTGTCAAAGACATGCTGACGTCAGAGGCAGTCCTAGTCCAATACAGTGACGGGATGCCCCTGATTCTAGCTTGTGACGCCTCCCCCGTGGGTTTGGGGGCTGTCCTGAGCCATGTCCTCCCCAACGGCTCGGAAGCCCCCATAGCTTTTTATTCCCGGACACTCTCTCTGGCGGAGAGGAACTACAGCCAGATCGACAAGGAGGCTCTGGCTGCTGTGTCCGGGGTTAAAAAGTTCCACGAGTACTTGTACGGACGGCATTTCACGCTCTTCACTGACCACAAGCCGCTCCTTGGGCTTCTGGCCGGTGACCGTCTGACCCCTCCCATCCTGTCTCCCCGCATTACCCGTTGGGTGGAGTTCCTAGCGGCATACTCGTATGCCCTGGTCTACCGCCCTGGCAAGCAGTTGGGGCACGCTGATGCCCTCAGCCGCTGCCCCTTGCCTATTTCCAATCCACAGACCGTGCCTTGCCTGTCTGTTTTGGCCATCGCGGACCTGGCCTCGCCGCTCTCCGCGAGCGATGTGGCTGCAGCGTCCCGGGCCGACCCCACCCTCTCCCAGGTGATGGCTTGGGTTCTGCGGGGATGGCCTGGGGGGCCGGTGTCCGACGACTACCGCCCCTACAAGGCCAGGCAGCTGGAGCGGTCTCTCCACAGTGGGTGCCTCCTGTGGGGAGACAGGGTGATCATTCCACCCATCCTGCGCGAACAGGTGCTGTCTCGCCTCCATGAGGGCCACCCAGGCATAGCTCGCATGAAAGCGCTTGCGCGGAGCTATGTTTGGTGGCCCCGTCTGGACGACGAGATTGCTACCTGGGTTGCCAGGTGCTCCACCTGCCAACACTCCCGTCCAGCGCCTCCGGCGGCCCCGCCGCAGGAGTGGGAGATTCCTCGCGGCCCATGGTCACGCCTTCACTTGGACTTCGCTGGGCCTTTCCAAGGCCAGGTCTTCCTGGTCGTGGTGGACGCCTACTCTCGCTGGGTGGAGCTCATCCTCATGGCCTCCACCACAGCCGAGGCCACTGTCCGGGCATTAACGTGCCTGTTCGCCACCCACGGCTTGCCAGACGTCGTTGTGTCGGACAATGGACCCCAGTTTGCGTCCACTGTCTTCCAGGAATTCCTGGCCTCCCAGGGCATCCGGCGCGCCCCGGTAGCCCCCTATCATCCGGCCAGCAATGGCCGGGCGGAACGCGCTGTCCGCTCGGCCAAGGACGCCCTTGGACGGATGGACAAGGGCGACTGGCCCACGAGGGTGGCTGCTTACCTCTTGGTTCAGCATGCCACCCCGTGCCTCTTTCCGGAAAGTCACCTGCTGAGCTGCTGATGGGCCGGCGCCTGCGGACCACCTTAGATAGGCTGCACCCAGCCTATTCAGAGGCACAGCCGGGCAACCTGGGGCCCCCTTCCCGTTCCTTCCTCGAGGGCGATCCGGTCTGGGCGAGGGCCTTCTCGGGAGACTTGAAGTGGGTGCCTGCCACCGTCACCTCTGTAACCGGCCCCTGTTCTTACAGGGTCCGGACCGCCGACGGTGCAGACTGGCGCCGCCACGTGGATCAGTTAAGGCGTCGCCTGCCTCCGGAGCCAACCAACAACCCTGCAGGGTCGACCACCACCACTCAACCGCAGGGCCTCGGGTTGGCACCGCAACCGATCCCTCCGCCGTGGCCGTTGCCCGCTCCACAAGTCCTGCCAGCCGAGACTGGGCCTGGGGCGACCCGCTGGCCACAGACCTCCAGCGGTCCAGCCCCTGTTGGGCAACCAGTTCCCGCGTTGTTACCCGCCTTGGCCTTTCCACAATCAGGCCAGCCCTATTCTACAGCCAGTTCAAAACTCCCTGACTCAAGCCCGCCAGCGGCCGCGCCACCCCGGCCCTGCCTACCTGCTCCGGAGTCTCCGCCTCCTCCTGGTATAGGCCTCCAAGATGGCGCCCGGAGCTCCACTCCCTTCCGGGAGGAGCTCCCACGGGCACCACCTCCTCCTCCGATGGTCTGCCCAGTTCTGAGGCGTTCTGGGCGGGTCTGACGCCGCCCTGCGTATCTTCGCGACTACGCATGCTCCTCTGTCGTGCATGCGTCCTCGCTGGGGGGGAAGGAGTGTTATATTCCTTTCCTCCCCGACATACGACCGGGGATTCCCTCTGTTGACAGCTAGCAACACCTTAGCCAATCAGGCGCGGCTTGGCTGAAGGCGGGCTGTCCTGCCTATCTGATTGGTTTCTCTGCTTGACAGCTCTTCGTATAAATAGCTGTCAAGCAGAGGAACGTGCTGATTCTCTCCTGTATTGTTACTGCCGTTCTGTTTAATAAAATTGAGTTGGACGTTCCTCAGCGTGTCAAGCCTCGTCTTTCCCCACTATTCTTCAGTAAGAGATAATAGACTTCAGCGTCGTCTTTTGGCTAAACCTGAACTAACTTTACAAAGTGCTATAGATGAAGCTAGATCCTCAGAGTTAGCTGGTAAGTCTGCTGTCCTGATCCAGAATAGATTCAGCGTACCCACTACGCCTAATTTATTTTCCTCGGTTAATCGTCAAATAGCACAAAACAGTGATTTTCCTGATGATCTCGAGCAGGTTGACCGAATTCACTATAAAAATTACCTCAGAGGCGAGCCCGCCAAAAAACTTAATGATGGCTGCCTGAGTTGCAGAGGCAAGCACCTCCGGTCGACCTGCCATTTTAAACAGCTGTTTGTAGGCGTTGTGGCCGTCCTGGTCACATCGCTGTAGTTTGCCGAGCTATGTTACCAAATCAGGTTCCTCAGAACAATAGGAACCTTGAGAAACGTCAAGCCTTCACATGATCATAATAATGATTGCGCTGCTGTGGATTCTGATGACTTAAACGACGAGTGGATCGTTCAATCCACTTCTGAACCAACTTCAATGGCACAAAAAATATTTATTACTGTCTGCATTGAAGGCAAACCTTGCCGAATGGAAATTGACTCTGGCTCCACCAAATCAATCATTTCCTGGCCATCTCTCCAACAATTGATCCCTTCAATGTCCAGAGATCAGCTCCACGCTTCTACTTGCCGCCTGCGCGACTATCAAGGAAACTTGATTCCTGTCTTGGGGGTCGCCTCTGTCCATGCTGAACACAAATCATTTAAAGCTCAGCTATCCCTCGTCGTTGTGGCCAAGCCTTTATCTACACTGCTGGGTTTTGAGTGGTTCCAGCCCCTCGGACTGTCCATCGACGGAGTGAACACCATTCCCTGTACTAATGACTTTGAGACTTTAATTACTGAGTTTTCTGATGTTTTTGATAACAAATTGGGTAACTACAAGGGCAAACCCATCTCCTTTAATTTAGATCCTAATGTTTCCTCTATCAGGTTAAAACCCAGGAGGCTTCCTTTTGCCCTTAAATCTAAGGTTGAGGCCGGGCTCAACAGATTGGTGGCTCAGGGGATTCTTGAGCCAGTAGAATATGGGACATGGGAAACCCCTATTGTTGTCCCCATTAAGCCTGATGGATCTATTCGCATATGCGGGGACTATAAATCAACAGTGAATAGGGCGCTGGATTCGCACCCATACCCCATTCCCGTCGTTCAACATCTGTTGCACTCTCTGGGGAAGGGGTGCATTTTTGCTAAGTTAGATATGGCCCAGGCGTATCAGCAGTTGCCTGTGGACCAGGCATCTGCAGATGCACAGACTATTGTGACTCACAAGGGGGCTTTCCGCTGCACCAGGCTGCAGTTTGGTATTTCAGTCGCCCCTGGCCTTTTTCAAAGCCTTATTGAGCAGCTGCTCCAAGGATTGGAGGGGTGGTTCCGTATTTTGACGATGTCTTAATTGCGGCAACCTGAAAAGATGACCTCATCGTCAAAGTGCGGAACGTCCTGTCTCGTTTCAGATCTGCTGGCCTTAAGCTCAAGCGTTCTAAATGTCACATGGGTGTTTCTTCCGTCAAGTTCTTGGGATTTTTGATTGATGGCAAGGGAATACATCCCACTCCCAGCAAGGTTGAAGCCATACATCGGCCTCCAATCCCTAAATCAAAACTTGAGTTACATTTTTTGGGGGGCTCCCAAATTTTTATGCAATGTTTCTGCCTCACAAAGCTTCTGTCGCAGAACTATTGTTTTGTAGATTCAAGTAAGGAAAGACTGAGGCAGAAATCGTAAAGCTAACTCGTTTATTAACAGAACTAACTGACTGGCACGAACAACACTGAACTCATCTGACAGCTATTTATAGGTGTAGCTGTCAGATGGGGAACCAATGGGAAGTGAGTATTTTCCCCGCCAGCTGGCAGGCGCGCCTGGGCCAATCAGAGGCACTTCTCTGAACGCCCTCTGGTGGCCGAAGCCGGAAGGACACAACACCCCTTTCCCCTGGATGGCGGAGGTGTAGTCCTGGAGGTAGGCAGGCCTCCTGCGCACGCGCTGGGACCTCCTGGCCAAAGATGGAGTCACCGTCGAAGGAGGAGGAGTGTCGGCTCTGCCCGAGTGTCAAATCGGCAGCAAGGAATGCACAGGAGGCCCAGCCCCGAGCAAGGCGCCAGCATTCAAAGGTAGGACAGCCGGCGAGCACGAGATGGGAAGCGCGGACTCGGAGACAGAGTTTTTGTTGTTGTTGGGCCGGCAGGCGGCGTTGATAGGGCCTGTTTGTTCTGGCACAGGTGGTCTATCCTCAGGCCTCTCCGGGTGGCGCCGGCGCAGCTGGCCTATATGGCGCTGCCACTGTCGCCCATCGTCAAGGAGGATCCTGTAGGAACAGGGCCCTGTTATCTCGGTAACGTGCCCAGGTACCCATTTCGGATCGCCCGCGAAATTGCGGGCAAAGACCCCCTCCCCCAGTAGAAAAGACCTAAGGGGGCAAGAAGGGTGAAAAGAGAAGGGGGAGTAGAGGGGGTGCAGACGGTCTAGGATAGTTTGGAGCTTCCTGCCCATCAGTAATTCTGCAGGGCTTTTTCCAGAGAGAGGGCAAGGAGTGGAGTGCTGGGCACGAAGGAAGGTGGACAAGCGGGAAGGCCATGGCAGAAACGCCATGCGGCTGAGGGCCTCCTTGGCAGAACGAACAGCACGTTCAGCCAAGCCGTTCCCTGCGGGGTGGAAGGGAGAGACTGGGGCATGGCGAATTCCCAGTTCAGAGAGATAGTGTTGGAACTCGACAGAGGTGAACTGAGGGGCATTATCCGAAACCAGGACATCAGGGAGGCCATGGGTGGTGAACAAGGAGTCCAGCACCTGGATGGTGGCTTGTGAGGTCGTGCTTTTCATGGGGAAAAGCTCGACCCACTTGGACCATGCATCGACCACAATGAAGAGGGTGAGACCGGCAAAGGGACCCATGAAATCGATGTGGAGACGACTCCATGGGGCCATGGGCTGTTACCAGTCCCTGGATGGCGCGGCGGGAGGCGCCGGCTGAACGGATTGGCAGGAAGGGCAACGCTGCACCCAGGCAGCGATGTCCATATCCATGGACGGCCACCAAACGTAGCCATGGCCCAGGCTTTTCATCCGGACAATGCTGGGGTGGCCATCATGGAGGCGTGTCAGTATGGATTGGCGAAGGGAGTAAGAAATTACAACACGGTTGCCCCACAGGAGGCAGTCCTGAAGGACTGACAGCTCTGTGTGGTGACGGAAGTAGGGCAAGAATTGGGGCTCACTGCAGGAGGACGGCAAGCCTTTGCGGACAGCATTAATAATGTAGGACAGGACAGGGTCGGAGCGAGAAGAGTGGGCAATGTCAGATGCCGACATGGGGAGATGGAGGTCCTCGATGAGGCAAATAGTGTGGGTGGGGGCAGGATCCGAGACGGGCAGAGGCAAGGGGCAGCGACTCAAAGCGTCAGCATGGGCGATATGGCCACCAGGCTTGTAGGTTAGTGAGTAGGTATAGGAAGCGAGGAACTCAGCCCAGCGGGACATGCGAGGAGATAGAATAGGGGGGGTAGGGCGGTCCCCGGCAAGGATGCCAAGAAGGGGCTTGTGGTCAGTGACTAACGTGAAGGGGCGGCCGTAGAGGTAATGATGGAAGCGTTTTACTCCCGCAACGGCGGCCAGCACCTCCTTATCTAGCTGGCTGTAGTTGTGCTCAGCTTTAGATAAGGTGCGGGAGTAAAAAGCGATAGGTGACTCGGAACCGTCCAGGTAAGAGTGGCTCAGGACTGCCCCGACGCTGAAAGGGGAAGCGCCACAGACAAGGATTAGTGGGAAACGGTCGTCGTATTGGGCCAAGACAGGGGGGAGGTTAAAGAAAGTTTGACAGCCGCGAGCGCATGCATAGAACTATCCAGCAGCCAGTGGAGAAGCTCAGCAAGGGAGGCCTTTTGGGGAATGAAGGAAGAGTAGAAGTTGAGGAGGCCCAAGAAGGCCTGGAGCTCAACTTTATTGGAGGGCGTAGGGGCAGAGAGTATGGCATCCACTTTGGACGGGGATGGGTGGATGCCGTGCTGGTCAATGAGGTAGCTGAGGAATATTACGGCAGGGACACCCAGCTGGCATTTGGAACGTTTTAGATGTTAGCCAGCAGCGCGGAAGCGCTGCAAGACGGCTCGCAAGGTGTTGGCGAGTCCTGAGCGGTGACTGGCAGCAATCAGGACGTCGTCAAAATAAGGGGTGACCCCAGGAATGCCGTGGAGCAAACGCTCCATGAGGCCTTGGAAGATTCCTGGGGTCACACTGATGCCGAATTGTAAATGGCGGCATTTAAAAGCGCCGCGGTGTGTCACAATAGTCTGCGCAGTCGCAGTGGCGTCGTCGACCAGCAACTGCTGGTACGCTTGCGCTAGGTCGAGTTTGGCGAAGATTTTGCCCTGGCCTAAGGAGTGCAGCACATGCTGCACAACGGGCACAGGGTAAAGGTGGGACTGCAAGGCCTTATTGATGGTCGATTTAAAGTCCGTGCAGATCCTAATGGATCCGTTGGACTTCAAAGGGACCACAATAGGGGTTTCCCAGGGAGAGAAGTCAACAGGTTCGAGCACCCCTTGGCAAGGAGCTTGTCTAGCTCCGTGTCTACTTTAGATTTGAGGGCGAGGGGCAGCCTCCATGCCTTAAGGCGGATGGGAGCCACGTTTGGGTCAAGGTTCAAAGAGATGGGAGTCCCAGTATAGCAGCCGAGGGAAGGGTCGAAAACGTCTAGAAAATTCAGAGAAAAGGAAGTCAAGGTCAGGGACAGATGGAGAGGGAGAGAGAGAGGGAGAGTGAACGCCCGAAATGGAAAGACCCAGAGCCCGGAACCAGTCGAGGCCAAGTAAAGAAGCTAAGGGGGTTTTGACAATTAGGAGGGGTAGGTGAGCTTGGTAAGAGCCGTAGCGGACAAGAAAATGGGCCGAACCCAGTAAGGGAATGGGGTTGTCCTAGTAGTCCCTTAAGCAGCAGTTAGCAGGAGATAGGCTGTGGCGGCGGAGGTGGGGCAGGAGGCAACGTAACGAGTCCCAGGACATAATGGATCTAGCCGATCCTGTGTCCACCTCCATGGTACAAAGTTGTCCCTCAATGTAGAGGGGTAGATGTAGCTTACCCCGGCCTCCCCCAGTAGAAGAGGCGAGTCAACGATCCACTCAGGGCAGGTGTCATTGGGGTCGCCGATGGAGAGGCAATTTTGTTGGTGGGCGGTGAGGTGGGCAGGAATGCGAGGGAAACCGGAGTCTGAGGAGGACGACGGTCGACCGGAGCAGAGCGGCAGACAGAGGCCAAGTGGCCTTTCTTCCCACATTTGTTGCAGACAGCTGAGCCGAACCGACAGGAAGAGCGAAGGTGTCTGCCGCCACAGCTGAGGCAAACGCGGCCGTCTTTGTAGGACAAGGCTTGCAGGCGATCGATAGCTAGGTCTAAATCAGTGCGGAAAGAGGCAGTCTCTTGCGGATAGCAGACTGAGGGGGCTGTAGGTGGATGAGGCGAAGGCTGAGGAAAACGGCGGAGGTCAGGGGTGGACTGGTCGGCCATTTAATAGGCACGGGCTTCGTCCACAGCAATTTTGAGGGTGAGGTCTGAACGGGAAAGGATGCGCCGGTGCAGCTTGACGTCCCGAATACCGTAAATAAATTGTTCAAGGAGTGCCTCATCCAGGTCAGAAAATTCGCAGTCAATGGTGGCCGCCCAGAGGGCGGCTATGTACTGGCTGATCGGTTGCCCTTCAGACTGGATGTAGTGGCGAAAAAATTGCCGGCGGGCGAATTGGAAAGGAGCAGGCTCGTAGAGCGCTTTTAGCTTGGAGAGTAGCAGGTCCAAAGGCATAGTGTGGACTGATATGAGAGATGAGAGTGCCCGCGCAGTGGCAAACATTTCAGTGCCACAGTAGTGAAGGAAAATGCCCCGTTTCCTCTCAAGCGAAAGGCTGGTGAGGTCATGAGCCATCAGGTAACACTCAAAGCGTTCGAGGAATGCATCCCACACCTCAGCCTCAGGGCAGAAGGGAGAAAAACAGCAGCAGCAGCCATGGGAGGTACTTGGTAGGGGTTAGGTTCGCCCGTCCTCGTTGCCAGTTTTGTAGATTCAAGTAAGGAAAAACTGAGGCAGAAACGGTAAAGCTAACTCGTTTATTAACAGAACTAACTGACTGGAACGAACAACACTGAACTCATCTGACAGCTATTTATAGATGTAGCTGTCAGATGGGGAACCAATGGGAAGTGAGTATTTTTCCCGCCGGCTGGCAGGCACGCCTGGGCCAATCAGAGGCGCTTCTCTGAATGCCCTCTGGTGGCCGAGGCCGGCAAGACACAACACATTGCATAGACTCCTGGATAATTCTACAGTTTGGCACTGGGGCCCCAGGGAGGCCAAAGCTTTTGAAAGGGTTAAGCAGCTTCTCACGTCTTCAGCTGTCCTCATACAGTATAATTCCAAACTGCCATTAACCCTAACCTGCGACGCTTCCCCTTATGGGATTGGGGCTGTTCTTGCTCACCTGTTACCTTCTGGTCAAGAAGCCTCTATTGCTTTTTTTTCTCATACCTTATCATCTACTGAACGCAATTAGTCAAATGGATAAAGAGGCTTTGGCGGCCGTAGCAGGTGTCAAACGTTTTCATGATTATCTGTACGGCCGCCATTTCCTCTTGGTGACTGATCACAAACCCTTACTGGGGATATTATCTGGTGATTGTCCCACTCCCTTTATCCTGTCTCCAAGGATGCTGAGATGGTCTGAATTTTTGGCCGCTTATTCCTACAGTTTGGAGCATCGCCCAGGAAAGCAGGTAGGACACGCTGACGCGCTGAACAGCTGTCCACTGCCGTTAAAGTCTATGGACCCGGCTCCTATTTGCCCTGTTCTGGCTGTTAAGGAACTCCAGCTACCCATAACTTCCACTGATACTGCAGCACATTCCCGCCAGGATCCTATTCTTTCTAAGGTTTTAGACTGGGTTCGCAGGGGTTGGCCGGATGAGGGGTTGACTAGCAATTTTATGCCCTATGGTAGGAGGCGTTTGGAATTATCTGTTGTGCAGGGATGTTTACTTTGGGGTCATCGAGTAGTAGTTCCTAAAACTCTGCAAACCCAATTATTGCAGAGGTTACATGAGGGCCATCCAGGGATAGTGTACATGAAAGCCCTTGGCCGCAGTTATGTGTGGTGGCCTGGCCTTGACGAAGCTATTACAGCTTGGGTAAACAGCTGTCCCGATTGCCAAGCTGCACGGCCAGCCCCGACAGCAGCTGAGCCTAGGGAATAGGAACCCCCAAAAGGCCCTTGGTCTAGGTTGCATCTCGATTTCACTGGCCCAATACTGGGTTCCAACCTGATGATTATTGTTGACGCCTATTCTAAATGGGTGGAGGTGGTTCCCATGTCCACTATAACAGCCGAGGTATCTATTAACGTCCTTAAACAAATTTTTGCTTGCCATGGGCTACCAGATGTCATTGTGTCGGATAATGGCCCCCAGTGGACTTCAGCTTCTTTCCAATCATTCTTAGCTATGTTAGGAATCCAACAGGTGCTGATGGCTCCGTTCCACCTGGCCAGCAATGGCCGAGCGGAACGCGCGGTCCGTTCAGTTAAAGAAGCCCTCGCCAGGATGACTCAGGGCACATTGCATGACAAAATTCATTGATATTTAATTAATCAACAGTCTACTCCCTGCCCAGTGACCAATCTGAGTCCGGCCAAACTTCTAATGGGTCGGAAACTCAGAACCACCCTTGACAGGCTGCATCCAGAATATAATGAAATTCCACCGGTTCCTAGAAATTACCAGACTAGACAATTCAAATGTGGGGACTGGGTTTTTGCGCAAAATTTCGGAGGCCGTACAAAGTGGGTTCCTGCAACCATACTTGAAGTAACAGGGCCCTGTTCTTACAGGGTCCTCCTGAATGACGGAAAGCAATGGCGGCGTCACATTGATCAGCTGCGCCGCCGCGAAGTCTCAATTGACCGGCGTTTTTGTGAGTTCTTGCCTATCGATGACAGTTCCCATGCCGCCTGCCGGCCAAACCCATTCACGCCCCCCCCCCCCCTGTCTCCATGCCTACAAATTCACATCCAGTGCCACTCCACCTGCCTGTGGAAAACCAACATCAACCCAGGGCGGAACCTTCACAGCCTTCCGAGGAGCTCGCATTACCAGAGGGGACTGACATACCAGCTTTGCCGCCGCCACCACCAGCAGAGGGTTTGCGTCGTTCCGGAAGGATCCGTAAACGTCCAGCTTACCTATCCGACTACGCCTGTGCGAACTTGGGGGAAAGCGGTGTTGTGTCTAAGGCTAACAAACATAAGGTGTCAATCAACACCCACCGGATGTCTGGATTGGTCGGTTCCTGTAGGCGTCACCAGGGGGAGCTAACGTTCTTCTGATTGGTTGCCGGTTTGACAGCTGCTATATAAATAGCTGTCAAACCGGAGTTCGCTGTTCTTGTTATGATTATACTTAGTTGAGTCTGAAATAAAAGCTATTACTTTACCGGATCGCCTCATGCATCTTAATTACAATTAAGAATATAATAAATACAATAATAGATGGTTAACCGAGGGATTTGAAGAACAGTATAATGTTTAGCTTAACCTGTTGGCTGCTCTTTTCTTTCTTTATTTTTTTCAGCATGCAGCCGGGGTCGATTCTATGTGTTAAATGTTAAATTTATTTGGCATTAATACAGGAATTTTTTCCTTCGTTGTTGTTAGTGCTGAATGTAAGTATTTTTTTTTTGTATTTTACCTTTTATAATTGTAGGAAGTTAAAACCCATCCCTCTCTTAGAAGAATGAAATATCCTAGGAAATATTGAAAAGGCAGAATATTATATTTCCCCAGATGTGAAAAGTGAGAAACATGTTTTAAAGACAAAGTAGCTTCCTGCAGCTTCCTGCCCCCACCCCTTTTGTCAATGGGCCATTAAGATGCCCAAGCCAGTCCCTTTACATAATAAAGAGTTCTCCCCTTCACTCCAGGGGGATGGGATTAAGGCATGATAATATTGGCCCTTTACCCAACTCCCCACATGGCATCTGAGAACTCAACCAAACCTGGATTCAAAACACGGCCTAGAGAGTAGCCCCTGCATGGCCCCATGGGAGTCTGACAACCAATCGGAATACAAGCTCAAGATCAAAGGCGAGGGAGGGCATAAAACCAGGGACTTTCAGCATCTCAGCCTTCCTTCTTCTTCTCCACCCAACATTGAAGCATGTGATCACCTTTTCTGTTCAGGACTTAGGCCATGTGGTCCTGTCCACCATTAAAACCATCTTTCCAAGCAGCCTCCATGTCTCCAGTGTCTTTTTCCCCACTTGGAGCCGAACCCAGAAGGACATTTCTTTCAACATTTGGCAGCCCAGATGGGACAGACCGGGACATTTCTCCCAACATGATAAAATAAATATAGTGAAACAGAATATCTGCTGTCGTTAATCTTCATGTTAAATGTCTTAGAGAACTCGTGACCCATTGAATCTTCCCTTCAGAGCTGTTTCCTTACCGGGAGCCCCAGGGCCTTTGCAAGGACAGACGCCTTCACTCCAGAAACTGGCCTGCACTCAGAGATGTCCCCTCTTGAGTGACAGTATATATGGCACAGTCCAATGACAACACAGGACATGTTTCATGACATTTTGTATTATGACATGATCTTTGATCTAGCTGAGGACATATGCTGGGTGTGCACCCCCAGATCCCATCAGTGGTGTATTAACCATTAAGCAGACTAAGCAAGTGCTTAGGGCACTGGGCCCAAGGAAACACCGCAAAATTGAGGGGAAAAAACCAATGAAGATTTCTACAGTGTGTACACACGAGCCCCCCCCCCCCCCCGGCACCAAGATTTGTCAGTGCTTTGGGCACCAGTGAGCCTTAATCCGCCACTGGATCCCACACAGTAACTTTGTGTAGCTTTAGAATGAAAAGTTGCAATCTAAAAACAGAGATCCTAAGAGTCTCAGGTGGCCTCTAAACACTTTGTTTTCCAGATATTTGGTCGCAGCTTTCAGGATCTGCCATTTTTCAATAGCACTCAATCAGGGGTGGGTTCCAGCTTCTGTTACTGCCGGTTCGCTCAGGGAAGCGCTTTGGGCGCATGCAAGTGCAGAAGTAAGAATCAGGATGGTGGTGCCTACTGCGACGCTGATAGAACTGGTTGGGGTGCGTGCCCAGCCAAGTTACTATCTACTCGGCCGAACCAGTCTGAACCAGTAGGAACCCATCTCTGCATTCAATGGACATTATGTGCAGGGTATTCTGGCCCATCTGAGGAACACGGTTGACTAGGCTCCCTGCCTCCAGTATTTGTGAACATTCGCCAGTACAATCTCTGCTGGTCCATTTGTTATGCTGTCCAGTTCATGGTTTGGAATGGTTTCTGTAAAGTCCTTGACTTGCGACTGGTCGGAAAGTCCTCAACTTACAACCAGGCAGCTGGCAACAAATGGACAGCCGTGATTGGCTACAGCGCGCCTGGCTCAAAGAGGGACTTTTGCAGTTTTGCAGTGGTTGCTCTGCTTGACAGCTCCTGCAGAAATAGCTGACAAGCAGAGCTTGGGGCTGAATTACTTGTTCTTTTGTTAGCTTCCTGTTTAAAATAAGAGTTACTTGTTTCACGGTTACCTCATTGATTCCTCACTTCTGTTAACCAGTTCACTACAGTTTCTATACCCTGGCTGACAAACATTTGCTGGCCTCCAAACCATCCAAAAAAGACAAACAAGGCAATGATGGTCCTAGCTGGTAAGGTTAACTCCTTGCTTCCAGTACATTAATAGTTTCTAGATTATTTCTTTAAAAGGAGCTGCTGATCTTGATTGTTTTGAACATACTAAGGCAGGGGTGTCCAAACTTGAGAACTTTAAGACTTGTGGACTTCAATTCCCAGAATTCCCCATGGCTGGCTGGGGAATTCTGAGAGTTGAAGTCCACAAGTCTTAAAGTTCTCAAGTTTGGACACCCCTGTACTAAGGCTTCTACTGCTGCTGTTTTTTCTACACTACTTTTTAGACCATTTTGAGTAGTGTTTTTGCTGTCACTTTCTTTTTCAGGCCCCCGAGCCTCTTTGGTTACAGCTTTCCTGACATAGCTAAAAATGGGTATTCTAAATTAATTCTTCACAAAATGTACGACCTGAACATAAACAGCTGGATGTTTCTAAATAATCTTATGTTAAATAGAAAGTATTGGAAAAAGGCAATTACTGTTAAAAATACGGCTGATGAATTCACCTAAGATTTAAAAATTCTAGAGGGGATTTCCCTCGTAGCTATTATTTCCTTTTTAAAACCAATTTACTATCAACCTTGAAACATTAGCTAGTCTGATCAAAATAAAGATTGGCCAGCTAAAATAATAACGTAAAAAAACTTGTCCATGAATCAATAGACAAATTCCATTGAGTCCAATGCACAGCACACAACATCTAAATATTTACCAGTTTGATGGTTTATTAAATAGTTGGTTCAGCTAGCAAACCTAACCATGAGAGACTGACTAGGAATGCAAATTAAAATAGGCAAGAAAACGCTGAATAAATATTACTAGAGAGTTCTATATCTAGCAGATTAATGTAATCATTAAACATCACTGCAAAGAGAGGCAGGAAGGTTTTGCTCCTATTTCTAAAATGTCTACAAAATCTTTTTAAGGGCAAATATTGTATTGGAATATATCAGTTGTGTGGGTATAGACGTCTCTACAGAGATTTCTCCACTGAAAGTAATTTAGAGGACAATATTCTGCTTTGAGTTCAGCAGCTGGTTCAGAATGCGGCCGCGCGGGCAATCTCGGGAGTCTTTAGCTACTCCCATGTAACACCTCTCCTGCGCGGGCTACACTGGCTGCCTATGGCTTTTCGGGTGCGTTTCAAGGTGTTGACCATCATCTTCAAGGCGCTCCATGGCACAGGACCTAGTTTTTTGCGGGATCGTATCCTGCCCCATACATCCCTTCGGCTGATTCGCTCACACAGAAAGGGACTCCTCCGGGTGCCGTCCATTAGGCTGTGCCAGCGGGCGACGCCTAGGGGAAGGGCCTTCTCTGTGATGGGCCCGACCCTCTGGAATGACCTTCCCCCTGACATTAGAATGACTACGGACCTCTGCTCCTTCCGTCAGAAACTCAAAACCCACCTGTTTCAGCTAGCCGGCCTGGCCTAATTCCAGCTTCCCACCTCAGTTTTATTTTTAAATTTTTATGATTGGTTTTATGGTCTAAGTTTTTAATTTTTATAAATTCGTACAGGGGTTATTTAATCTAATTTTAGCTATGTATACTATTGTTTGTATGGTTTTTTAAATTTATACCTGTACACCGCCCCGAGTCCCTTTGGGGAGAGGGGGCGGTCTAGAAATCTAATTAAATAAATAATGAAAAAAAAATCCATTATTAGAATAGCAAAAGACACAAGGGTCACTACATTGCACAGCTTCCTGGAGCATCACAAAAGCCCAGAATGCCATAAAAATCCATTCCCTCTCCCAGCCAATTTGTCAGCCGCCCCAGAAACATGCTGCTGTTACAAAAGTTTCTGGCATCCAAATAAACAGATACCTTTTTTCCCCCCATTTTGTCAGCCTCCATTTTATTTCCAGTGTCTTTCTCCCAGCTTGGAACTGGACTGGATTTTTCTTCCAGCGAAAGAATATAATGATGTAAGCCATGTACACAGCAGAGGGTCTGACTTAAGAATTATTTTATTTTTTATTATAATGTTTATTGAACAATTTTCTTCATTTTGTATCTCAATTTCAATCTTTACAACGTTCCAGTAGATATGTACATACAAGTTATTTCCATTATTTTCCCTTTTCTTTTATGAACGTATCTATTTTCTATAGTATGCTGTTATAATTACATCACTTTATATATATTATTTCTCAGTTTACTTTAACATTCTTGATTTTTAGTTCTATTCTCTAATCAATTATACCATATGCCCCAAATCAAGTAGTATTGTTTCTCCTTTCTTTTATTTCCATTGTTAAGCTTATCCACCTCTGCACATTCTAACAATAATTTCAGTGGTTATTGAAGCTAAGTCTACCCATATAGTCTGCATAATGAAAAAAACAAAGAACATTTTTTATTGTGTAAGGAAAAGTCCCCTGTCAGTTACATTGTAAGAATTAAAACATCCAATAACGTGAGCATTTAGGATTGGAAAGAGCACTGAATTCTGAATAAAAGTAAAAGAAGCATTTGCAACAGAAAAAAAGGTCAGAATGGGCATGGGTAAAGTTGCAATTTCAGCGTTTCCCACCTTGAGTTTGTATACTGAGAAAACAAAAATTTGATCTGCAAAGGCTTTCCTGCCACTCCTTGTTATTCTAAAAGGGGGGATTTTCTTGAAAATTGAGGCTTATGGTGAATTATTAGCAATACATTTTTAAAAAGTCAAATTTAAAATATAAGAAAGCCCATATCAGCAAGTGCAACAGTACTACAAAAACCATATTGCAAGTAGTGCAAAGTCCATGCTGCGCGGCCCTAAATAAGCCACAGCAAATAGGAACCATTTTGACTTTTATGCTTCGACATTTTCAGGGCCCTTTGGTGAGGTGGGAGGAGGAGGAGGGGCCTGGACTTCCATGAGGGACAGGCCTATCGCTCAATCAGAGGGAAGAGTGTAATCAGGCCACTCTTAGCCAGCCAATCACAGGAGAGTATGGGGAGACCTTGGGGTGGAGATATTTTTCCCCTCAGAATTTTCCTCAGTCGTTTCAGTCTTTTGTCTGGCGAAGTTGAGGGAGAATATGGAGGATTCCTGAAGTATTTTATTTCTGTTTATGAATTCTTTAGGCTCCCCCCCCCCCCGGATTTATATAGTTATCAGTTCCTTTCCCTATCTTTTTCATTTGAGAGTCGGTCTTCATCCCTGGCAAGTTTTCAGAAGGGGCTTGCCAGGCCTTCTCCTTCCTGGGCCTGAGTCATAGGGCTTCTTCCTCTGAATTTCATGCTTTCCCTCTTCCTGTTCTAAAACCCTTCACCCTCACACCACCAAATTAAGGCAGAACTTAAAGTGAGATTTGGACATAACATGAAACGGGGTCAGGCTATAAGACTTCCTGGGGCCCCCATCTACCCCTTATGTTTTGTTATTTCATTTACTGAGTCTTGAACCGGAAACCTGAACTCTGGAAATACAAATGTCAAACAACAACATTTGTTCTAAGGAGGCCAAGTCAATTAGAGGTCTCACCTATGAGTCAGGCATATAGCTTAACCACATATGTCTGAATGAAACTATGCTTTTCTGCCTAGAAATAAGGAATTTAGCCAATAGAAATGATTTAGCACATTTCCGTGTTAGCTGTTTTGAGGAAGTTATAAGAACACTAAGAACCTTGCTCAGATGTCAATTGTGGGTTTATACTGTCTGAGCCATTTGGCTAAATAAAGCTATTTCTTGATCTTGCAGTCCAAATCTCCTGATTTTCTGAAACAAAATGGCTTCTCAAGGCGACTGCAAGGTCCATTTCTTGCTGGACCTTCATAAGAGTGGCAGATTTAAAAGTTTGCCTAGCAAAAACACACTGGCCCTTTCAGGGGCTGTTTTGGAAGAAAAAAGCTTGATAATTCTCTTGAGTTGGTTAATCTTGATTTTTGCCAGCAGTAAAAGCTCTTGAAATGTCAACTTCAACTAAATTCTACAATATATAGCATAACCTCAAGGTTTTCACCTTTCATCCTGGGATATGTTGTCTCTTTCAAAATGCCAGTTGGGCAACACTTTTAAGTTCTTTCTCATCCTTTCCTTTTAGCAAAACTTGCGTAAAACAAAAGCTTGTCAGTGTTAGAAGATGATCACACCAATCAAGTTACAAATTAAACATAGTTTAGCCAATATAGAAAGACCCCAACATCCTATGTTTGGGAAGACGTTTGGTGATTGCCTGCTGAGTCTCTATTATTTCTAAGACCATTTTGGAAATATCAGCCACAATAATAGTAAAAAAGGTGATAGTAGGGTTATTTTGTCCACCTGGATGATTTGCAACACAGGACTAGCAAAATTCCTGTAAATATTAATGTGTGTTGTTTTCATCTCCAAAATAGGCAGATATTATGAAGCTTAACGAAAAACTTCATTAAGAAATGAGCCTTCTTGTGCCCTTTTAAAGTTTTTGCAAAAAAATGGCAGTACTAAGAGTAACAATGAGCATTGTGGGTCGAAATCTGACATGTATGCGATTGTTTTCAATTATAATAGTTCAGCGATGTCGAAACTTTTTTGGCTTGCGTGCCATAAGTGGAAGCGCAGGGGGGGTCGTGTGGGCGTGCCGCACCCGTAATGCAATGCGCTATCCCCAGTGCGCATGCGCGCACGACAGGCGCTCCCCCTCCCATTTTTACATGCTTTTTTTGCCCTCCCCAGGTTCCAGAGGCTTTATAGGAGCCTGGGGAGGGCGAAAATAGTCTCCCCCGGATGCCCTCCGGAGGCGTCAGCGAAGCCACTGACAGTCCCTGAAGCCTTCGGAGCGCTCAAAACGATCCTCCAAGCAAACTGGAAGTGACTTCTGGTTTGCTTGGAGGGTCGTTTTAAGCAAGCGCTCAAAACGACTCTCCGAGCAAACCAGTAGTCACTTCCGTTTGCTTGGAGGGTAGTTTTAAGCATTCCGAAGGCTTCAGGGAAGTCTCTGGACGGTCCCTGAAGCCTTTGGAACGCTCAAAACGATCCTCCAAGCAAACTGGAAGTGACTTCTGCTTTGCTTGGAGGGTTGTTTTAAGCAAGCGCTCAAAACGACTCTCCGAGCAAACCAGAAGTCACTTCCGGTTTGCTCGGAGGATCGTTTTGAGCGCTCCGAAGGCTTCAGGGACGTCTCCGGAGGGCTTGCGGGGGAGGCTGTTTTCGCCCTCCCCATGCTCCTATAAAGCCTCTGGAGCCTGGGGAGGGCGAAAAATGGCTTTAAAAAAGGGTGAACTCAGCTGGCCAGGGCTCGCATGCGCGCTGGCCAGCTGACAGGGCAGCGCCTCGCATGCCCTGACAAATGGCTCCGCGTGCCATAGGTTCGCCATCACTGGTATAGTTGGAATAATAGATATTTGGCACAGCCCCACAGAAAACTAAAGAGAAATTTTAATTCTTCATGTGAAATAAGAATCTATTGTTATTGTCTGGGAAACAAGCAAAAAGTATTCCTGACATGGGAGGCTTTAGGGGTTCATTGGGACATAAATTTCAAACACATTTTGAAAGATTTAAAATTCCTGGAATGGACTGGCTGGCGAGCATATGCAGCCCTGAATAGCTGCCCAAAGACATTTTGTAGAGTAAGATGGGCAGCATATCAATTTAATAAATATTTTCTCAAATCCCTCCATTTTTAATATATATATATATTAAACTATATATATAGTTTTATGATTTGCCTTCCAGGAACATGTCTGGAGTTATGTGCTACAATATTTTCTTGTTAGTCCAAGGAATACGCCTTCTCCAACACCATGACTCAAACCAGCCATTTTTCTTCCTTTCTTTCAAAATCCAGTTTTCACAACCATAATTAGCTATAGGGAACCATCTTAGAGCGGATTAACCTACGTTTGTACCAAATTTCTGCTATCAAGTGTGCACTGTTATCTCTTAAGTGCAATAAGTAACAGCGAAAAGGAATGCAAGTTTAGGATTATTTTATTTAAAAAAAACATTACTAGGGATGGTTATGATGATTGAAATGACAGTTCCACTTTTCCCCCCTTTTAAAAAAAAAATATCTTTAAATATAGTAGTTGCAACCAAATAGGAAATTGAGGAACCATTTTGAGTTTTATGCCTTGAAATTTTCAGGCTCTTTTGTGAGGTTGGAGGAGGAGGGACCTGGGCTTCCATGAGTGACAGGCCTTACGCTCAGTCAGAGGGAAGAATGTAATCAGGCCACTCATAGCCCTCCAATCACAGGCAACAGTGGAGAAATCTTGGGGTGTAGTGACTTTTACCCTCAGGA